>NW_022610235.1:0-22861 GCF_000309985.2 Brassica rapa | reverse complement strand
GGGCCAAAATCACCCAAACAGTCCACGGGAAGGGCCAGCATTGCTGAGTCCAAGGACAAACGTGCTGTTATGTGTACTAATGGACAGCCACGGACGTCCTGTGTGTGCTGACGGGGACACAGCCGGGACCACACGGACAGCCACGGATCCTGTGTGCTCTGACGGACACCCACGGACGTCCTGTGTGTACTAAACAGACAGCCAGTGTGGCCAAAATCACCCCGAACAGTCCACGGGAAGGTAAGCGTGCTGAGTCCAAGGACCAACGTGCTGATATGTGTCCTTATGGACAGCCACGGACGTCGTGTGTGTGCTTACAGACACACAAGACACACCGGGGACACCCACAGACGTCCTGTGTGTAGTGAACATGTCACGCCCCCAATCCTGAGATAGGATTCTTGGGACGGCCATGGTTCGAGGAAACGTGCAAGCCAGTCTTAGGACATCAAGGCAAGCGTTCCATGTCGAGAAAGAAGGTTAAGGACATAAGGAAACTTAGACTTAACCTTATACAAGCTAAGAGACAGCTAGGACGAGTAAGACGGTAACTGGACGAAGTGGACGAGTAGCTCGGCCAGCTCAATGAAGCTAGGTTCAGTTCACTCCAGCTCAGTCCCTACTAAGTCAGCTCCACTAGCTGGACTACTAGCTCACTCAGCTAAGGCAGCTGAGAGTCAGCTCATCTCAGCTAGACGGACTGTCCGGGCTTTAGGCCGATGGTCCGGGTCCGGGTCAGTGGCGGGCCATGAGCTGTTGGGTCTTAGGGACAAGGCCGTGGGCTAAGTCCAGGAGGCTTGGGGCGTGGGTGGGCTTGTGGCCGACCCCAAACCAATCAGAAAGGGCGAAGGGATGCAAGTGGCCGAAGGGGACAACCCTTGGCCGATGGTGCCCATTCGCTAGCAAGTCATGCCTGTTCGTGGGGCAAGACTTACCCCCTTGTTTTCTATAAATATGGGGCTCTCTGGTCGATTTCATTATCCAATTCCAGAGTAAAATACTCAGAGAAAAACGTAGAGAGAGAAAGAAAGAGAGAAAGAGAGAGTTCCGGCCAAGAGAAAGGCCGATTGTGGTGGTGTTGTGTTCCGGCGACTCTGATCGTTTGAGAACTAACTCCGGTCAAGAATGGAGATCAAGACAAGGAGAAGAGCATGGAGAACCCAGACGTGGTTCACAAGGTATGTGATGGGCCGTGGCTCCATCAGACCGAACGGACGGTCCATGCGACCGCACCGCGGCTCTGCTCGGTTCCTAAGTCCCATCCGGCTCTCCTTATCTGTTTCAATTCGTTTCTCTTCTCTTCTCTCTGGTTAAACACGAAAGGTTGTGTTGGTTGAGTCCAAGGGACACGTCCCTAGGCTTTGGCCGAACATAATCAAACCGCTAGCCTAGACACGGGTCGGTTAGTGGGATGATCCGATCGCACCAAGACTGGGCAGTTGGGCGGAGGACGAACGGTTGGGAATGACCCAAAGGGCACGAGTTGTCAAGAGTCATGAGTGTCCAAGAGGCACGAATGGCCAAAGGGTACATGTTCCAAACGGTGTCTTTCGGGACAGGTTAGGACCGATCCTTATGGATCAGCCTATGGCTTGTCTAGTCAAGACAAGGTCACGGTTTGTCTAAGCCAAGGTAGAGTCGCAAGGTCTGACCGGTTGCTAAGCCTTCCGGATTAGGCTTGAGGCTTACTCGGCCGATTGGATCCAGGCCTAAGGCCGGATCAGGTAAGGGAGTCCGTTGGGCCATTGAGCCGGACTCCATTGGCCGGTCGCACCTAGATTCTATCCGGTTAGACGGATTGGTCTTTGGGGACGATCCGGATCTGTTCGTGTGTTCTGTTTATCTATTCTGGACTATCTATCTGATTCTAAGTCAAGGGGTGGTTGGTTGAATGACTTAGGATACGGTAGGTAGGTTCATACGTTTTATGATTATGTTGACTGAGGTTTATCTAAGTTCTAGGAACCAAGCCAAGCATTGTAGAATCAATCCGTTCTATTCTCGGTTATGATTAATGCTTATCTGGTTGTGGTTTCAGGAACTAAGGATGGTTCTGGTCAAGCCAAGGAGCCGTGAAGGCTCGGTCAGTGAGAGGCTGTGTAACGTGTGGTTAGATGATACTAGGGATGAACTAGTGATTGTCTATGAGACTGTTAAGAAGTTGTGTATTGAATCTCATGTTTCTAAGTAATACAAAGTTTATACATTGTTATTCCGCTGTGCAATCTGTTCCTTTGTTTATGAACCTCATATTCGAATATGACTTAGTAAAGAAAAGACTTAAATGGATCAAATCAAACAAGCAAGAAATTAATAAGTAAGCATTCGTATCCAGTTGGGTCAAGAGACCAGGAACGGGTCTTACAAGTTGGTATCAGAGCCAGGTTGATTCTAGGATAGTTGGGTTATGTAGTCCACACACACACACACGCAGCCAGCTGATTAGGTCTCACGGTAAGGTTTGATTGCTTAGTCTAGGGATTTTTTTGTTCTGTTTATGTTAGTGTGTTTTGTACTAACATTGTCTGAATCCTTAGGCTGGAAAAAGCAAATCGGGAAAGTCCCGAAGAAGTAAGAGAATGGCCGGTCAGTCTAGCCAAGTGGCCGTGGATGGAACTAATCTGTCCGGTTTGCAAACCGATCCGGCCGCGGCTAACGCTGAAAATGTGTTGCCAACTGATCAGGCTAATCTTACGGGGACGCAACAGGATGGTCAGGAACATCAGGAGAGTGATGAGGAGGAAGTGGAATCCTCGAACGCTAACCGTGATGGTGGCCAGCGTGAGAAAGTGGCCGATGGTACGGCCAATGTAACCGCAACACTGTCCAAAGAGGACTTGTTAGAGGCCATGAAGGTAATGGGGACTCAGGTGGCGGCTATGGCCCAACTGTTCACGCCATTAGTGAACTCCTCGGTTGGCCAAGCTACGCCTGTGGCTACGACCGCCCCCAACACCAATGGTCCAGTTGTGGAAACGGTCGAGGTGATCGAGATTGATCCACCAGAAAGGACCGGGAAAAAGGTGGACTATCTGAGTTTGCTTCAGCACATCTCCGGTCTAGGGACGAAGCATTTCTCAGGAAGCACCAATCCTATTGAGGCAGACGAGTGGAGGAGTAGGCTAGTCCGAAACTTCAGCTCAACTCGTTGTCCTGAGGATTACAAGAGAGACATTGCGGTTCACTTCCTGGAAGGGGCCGCGCATAATTGGTGGCTGGCTGTGAACAAGCGTACCAATGGAAGTCTCCAGAGTTTTGCGGATTTTGAAGATGAAATCAACCGCAAATACTTTCCTGCAGAGGCTTGGGACCGTCTGGAAGGTAGATTCCTAGACCTTACCCAAGGCCGCAGGGCCGTACGTGAGTACGAAGAGGAGTTCAACCGGTTCCGACATTTTGTTGGAAGGGAACTTGAGGACGAGACAGTCCAGGTTCGTCGGTTCATTCGAGGCTTAAGGCCAGAGCAGAGAACTCACTGTTCGATCCGCACCTTCAGCACCGTCGGAGAGCTGGTTGAACGTGTAGCTCTTTTGGAGTCTAACTTGGCCGAGGAAGCCAAGCTTAAGACAAAGTCGCAGTCTGTCCCGACGGGTAAGACTAACGACCGAAAGAGGAAGTGGGACCAGGTTGACGGAGGCAAGGCCTCTAGTGGACGACCTGAATGTCCCAAGTGTGGTAAGAACCATCCAGGTGAATGCTGGAAAGCCATGGGAGCTTGTGTGAGATGTGGCAGCTTGGATCATTCCATCCGAGATTGCACTCGACCAAGCCGGACTCAGGGCCAATCCAGTGGCAGCGGCTCTCGGACTTGTTTCCATTGCGGCCAAAGCGGACACTTCCAAAGTGAATGTCCTAAGCGGCAAGGAGGACAAGGGAAGGGTCGTGGAGACACGGGAAAGTCGACCCAGAGCAGGCCGACCACAACACCAAGGGTGTATGAGCTGTCCCGAGACGACGGCGCTTCTGGATCGTTTGATTCGATCTCTGGTAATTTCTGAATTTATCTGTTTACATTCAATAGAATGCTTGGTCTGGAACCTAGAGTGGCTAGGGGATTCTGATGTGGGTCTCTTATAGGGACCCTCATGATTGGTGGTGTTGAAACCCACGTGCTTTTCGACACAGGGGCTACACATAGTTTTGTGAGTCCGGAACTGGTCGGAAAGGGTCTGTTCTGCCTCTGTTCTGGGGATAATTCGAGACTAGTGAGGGCGGCCGGTGGGCAAATCATGCACTCATTAGGGCTCATGACTAATATCCCGGTAATGATCCAGGAGAAAAATCTGCCTGTAGATCTGATTGTGTTGCGCCTACAGAATCACGATGTGATCCTAGGCATGGATTGGTTGGGAAAGTATCGGGCCACTCTCGACTGCCACAGAGGATGTGTACGGTTGGAGACTGGACCTCACCCGATCCAGTACCAAAGTCTGAATATGAGTCCGGCTCTGGATAGAGTAGTGGTGTCAGCAATCCGAGCAGAACGGATGCTTAGACGGGGTTGTGAAGCATATTTGACCACAATTACCACTATGGAGCACGGCAGGTCTGATGATCAGAAAGATCTAACTGAGGACCCGTTGGTGTCTGAGTTCCCAGATGTGTTCCGTTCACTA
Source organism: Brassica rapa (assembly GCF_000309985.2). Taxonomy (NCBI): domain Eukaryota; kingdom Viridiplantae; phylum Streptophyta; class Magnoliopsida; order Brassicales; family Brassicaceae; genus Brassica; species Brassica rapa. The sequence goes on along the minus strand of NW_022610235.1, from coordinate 18,245 downwards.
CAGGGTGTCCCCCCTGATAGGTCGGATCCATTTACGATTGAACTAGAACCAGGGACAGCTCCGCTGTCCAAGAGTCCGTACCGAATGGCTCCGGCCGAGATGGCCGAGCTAAAGAAGCAATTAGAAGAATTGCTGGACAAGGGGTTCATACGTCCAAGTAGCTCTCCTTGGGGTGCACCAGTCCTCTTTGTGAAAAAGAAGGATGGTAGCATGCGTCTGTGTATTGACTATCGAGGGTTGAACAGGGTTACTGTGAAGAACAAGTACCCGTTGCCCAGAATAGATGAGTTGTTGGATCAACTCAAAGGAGCCAAGTGGTTTTCTAAGATTGATTTGGCCTCAGGGTATCATCAGATCCCTATAGAGCCAAATGATATTAGAAAGACAGCATTCCGGACCAGGTACGGCCACTACGAGTTTGTGGTTATGCCATTCGGTCTGACCAATGCGCCTGCTGCATTCATGAAAATGATGAACAGCGTGTTCCGAGACTTCCTGGACGAATCAGTGATCATCTTCATTGATGATATCCTGATTTACTCCAAGGATGAGGAATCTCATCGGAAACACCTGAGAGCCGTGCTGGAACGATTACGGGAACACAAGCTCTATGCAAAACTCAGTAAATGCAGTTTTTGGCAGAAGAGCATTGGGTTTCTCGGCCACATTGTGTCCGGTGAGGGCGTCTCGGTGGATCCAGAGAAGATCAGGGCAATCAAGGATTGGCCTCGACCACGCAGTGCCACGGAAGTCAGAAGCTTCCTAGGGCTGGCAGGTTATTATAGAAAGTTTGTGAAAGGATTCGCAAGCTTGGCTCAGCCTATGACACGGTTGACCGGGAAGGACGTTAAGTTCACATGGTCTGAGGAGTGTGGGAAATGTTTTTCCGCGCTTAAGGACATGCTGACTAGCGCACCCATTCTGGTTCTTCCAGAGGCCGACCAACCCTATGTGGTTTATACGGACGCGTCCATAACAGGACTAGGTTGCGTATTAACCCAGCATGGGAAGGTCATCGCCTATGCGTCAAGGCAGTTGAGAAAACATGAGGGAAACTACCCCACCCATGACCTTGAAATGGCTGCGGTAGTGTTCGCCTTAAAGATTTGGCGATCATACTTGTATGGTGCCAAGGTTCAGATACTTACGGACCATAAGAGTCTTAAGTATATATTCACCCAGCCTGAGTTAAACTTAAGGCAGAGAAGGTGGATGGAGTTTGTAGCTGATTACGATCTGGATATCACCTATCATCCGGGAAAGGCTAATCTGGTCGCAGATGCCTTGAGCCGGAGAAGGGCCGACGTATCAGCCGAACGAGAAGCGGACGACCTGGACGGTACGGTTCGTGCCCTACGGTTGAACGCATCGACCAAAGAGTCTTGAACCACTCGGATTAGAGGCGGTCAATCAGGCCGACCTGCTTACCCGAATTCGGTTGGCTCAAGGTCAGGACGAGAACCTAAACAAGGTTGCTCAGAATGATAGGACGGAGTACCAAACTGCAAAGGATGGTACCATCCTAGTAAACGGTCGGATCAGTGTTCCTAATGATAGAAGTCTAAAGGAAGAGATTATGAGGGAGGCTCATAAGTCCAAATTCTCGGTTCATCCTGGTGCGACCAAGATGTACCAGAACCTTAAGAAATTCAATCATTGGATCCGTATGAAGGCAGATGTCGCGGAATGGGTGGCCAAGTGTTCCACTTGCCAACTCATCAAAGCAGAACAACAAGTGCCTAGTGGGTTATTACAAAGCTTGCCTATTCCAGAATGGAAATGGGATCACATCACAATGGACTTTGTGACTGGGTTCCCTACCACGAGGAATAAGAAAGATGTGGTTTGGGTTGTGGTTGATCGCCTAACCAAATCAGCACACTTCCTGGCTATCAAGAAGTCGGATGGGGTAGATCAGATTGTACGTAAGTACATTGATGAGATCGTCCGACTACATGGTGTGCCGGCAAGCATAGTTTCAGATAGGGATTCAAGGTTCACACTTCTGGAAGGCTTTCCAAAAAGCTTTAGGAGCAAGAGTGAACATGAGTACAGCCTATCACCCACAGACGGATGGACAGTCTGGACGTACGATCCAGACATTGGAAGATATGTTGCGAGCATGTGTTCTAGACTGGGGTGATTCCTGGGAGAAACATCTACCTCTGGTAGAATTTGCTTACAACAATGCTTCCATAGTAGTATTGGCATGTCGCCATACGAAGCTCTGTATGGGCGTCCATGCAGGACACCCTTATGCTGGACCCAAGTTGGGGAACGCAGCATGATTGGTCCGGAGATTGTCGAAGAGACAACCGAAAAGATCAAGTTCTTGAGGGACAAGATGAGACAGGCACAAGATAGCCAAAAGAACTATGCAGATCGAAGAAGGAAAATCTCGAGTTCCAAGTAGGTGACTTGGTGTATCTCAAAATGATTACCTTCAAAGGACGAGTCCGGATCTCCGGAAGACGGAAGTTAGATCCAAGATACTTGGGGCCGTTCAAGGTCATTGAAAGAGTTGGGATGGTGGCCTATAAGTTGGACTTGCCGGCCAAGATGGACGCATTCCATAATGTGTTCCAAGTCTCCCAACTTCGGAAATGTTTGACGGACCAAGACATCGCTCTTCCTGCCATTCCAGACGATCTTGGTAAGAACCTAACCTTGGAAACGAGGCCAGTTCGAATCATAGATAGGATGGAAAAAGCAACAAGGAAGAAGACGGTCCAGATGGTCAAGGTCGTCTGGGACTGTAATGGTCAGGATATAATCACTTGGGAAACCGAAGCTAGAATGAAAGCAGAGTACCCAGAGTGGTTGGATCAGTTTGTTTACGAGGAAGCATTCGATTCGGATTCTTGGGACGGCCATGGTTCATCCCAAGGGGGGGAGACTTGTCACGCCCCCAATCCTGAGTAGGATTGTTGGGACGGCCATGGTTCGAGCAAACGTGCAAGCCAGTCTTAGGACATCAAGGCAAGCATTCCATGGTCGAGAAAGAAGGTTAAGGACATAAGTAAACTTAGACTTAACCTTATACAAGCTAAGAGACAGCTAGGACGAGTAAGACGGTAGCTGGACGAAGTGGACGAGTAGCTCGGCCAGCTCAATGAAGCTAGGTTCAGTTCACTCCAGCTCAGTCCCTAATAAGTCAGCTCCACTAGCTGGACTACTAGCTCACTCAGCTGAGGCAGCTGAGAGTCAGCTCATCTCAGCTAGAGGGACTGTCCGGGCTTTAGGCCGATGGTCCGGGTCCGGGTCAGTGGCGGGCTGTGAGGTCCGGCCATGAGGCCATGGGCTGTTGGGTCTTAGGACAAGGCCGTGGGCTAAGTCCAGGCGGCTTGGGGCGTGGGTTGGGCTTGTGGCCGACCCCAAACCCAATCAGAAAGGGCGAAGGGATGCAAGTGGCCGAAAGGGGACAACCCTTGGCCGATGGTGCCCATTCGCTAGCAAGTCATGCCTGTTCGTGGGGCAAGACTTACCCCCTCGTTTTCTATAAATATGGGGGCTCTCTGGTCGATTTCATTATCCAATTCCAGAGTAAAAATACTCAGAGAAAACCGTAGAGAGGAAGAAAGAGAGAAAGAGAGAGTTCCGGCCAAGAGAAAGGCCGATTGTGGTGGTGTTGTGTTCCGGCGACTCTGATCGTTTGAGAACTAACTCCGGTCAAGAATGGGAGATCAAGACAAGGATAAGAGCATGAGAACCCAGACGTGGTTCACAAGGTATGTGATGGGCCGTGGCTCCATCAGACCGAACGGACGGTCCATGCGACCGCACCGCGGCTCTGCTCGGTTCCTAAGTCCCATCCGGCTCACCTTATCTGTTTCAATTCGTTTCTCTTCTCTTCTCTCTGGTTAAACACGAAAGGTTGTGTTGGTTGAGTCCAAGGGACACGTCCCTAGGCTTTGGCCGAACATAATCAAACCGCTAGCCTAGACACGGGTCGGTTAGTGGGATGATCCGATCGCACCAAGACTGGGCGGTTAGGACGAACGGTTGGGATGACCCAAAAGGCACGAATTGTCAAGAGTCATGAGTGTCCAAGTGGCACGAATGGCCAAAGGGTACATGTTCCAAACGGTGTCTTTCGGGACAGGTTAGGACCGATCCTTATGGATCAGCCTATGGCTTGTCTAGTGAAGACAAGGTCACGGTTTGTCTAAGCCAAGGTAGAGTCGCAAGGTCTGACCGGTTGCTAAGCCTTCCGGATTAGGCTTGAGGCTTACTCGGCCGATTGGATCCAGGCCTAAGGCCGAATCAGGTAAGGGAGTCCGTTTGGCCATTGAGCCGGACTCCATTGGCCGGTCGCACCTAGATTCTATCCGGTTAGACGGATTGGTCTTTGGGGACGATCCGGATCTGTTCGTGTGTTCCGTTTATCTATTCTGGACTATCTATCTGATTCTAAGTCAAGGGGTGATTGGTTGAATGACTTAGGATACGGTAGGTAGGTTCATACGTTTTATGATTATGTTGACAGAGGTTTATCTAAGTTCTAGGAACCAAGCCAAGCATTGTAGAATCAATCCGTTTTATTCTCGGTTATGATTAATGCTTATCTGTTTGTGGTTTGAGGAACTAAGGATGGTTCTGGCAAGCCAAGGAGCCGTGAAGGCTCGGTCAGTGAGAGGCTGTGTAACGTGTGGTTAGATGATACTAGGGATGAACTAGTGATTGTCTATGAGACTGTTAAGAAGTTGTGTATTGAATCTCATGTTTCTAAGTAATACAAAGTTTATACATTGTTATTCCGCTGTGCAATCTGTTCCTTTGTTTATGAACCTCATATTCAAATATGACTTAGTGAATAAAAGACTTAAAATGGATCAAACAAGCAAAGAAATTAATAAGTAAGCATTCGTATACAGTTGGGTCAAGAGACCAGGAACGGGTCTTACAGAACAGACAGCCCACGTGGGCCAAAATCACCCAAACAGTCCACGGGAAGGGCAAGCGTGCTGAGTCCAAGGACCAACGTGCTGATATATGTCCTGATGGACAGCCACGGATGTCCTGTGTGTGCTTACGGACACACACGGACTGCCACAGACGTCCTGTGTGTGCTGACGGACACACACGGATGTCCTGTGTGTTGACGGACACCCACGGACATCCTGTGTGTGCTCACGGACACCCACGGACATCCTGTGTGTGCTCACGGACACACACGGATAGGCACGGACGTCCTGTGTGTGCTGACAGACAGCCACGGACAGCCACGGACGTCCTGTGTGTGCTGGCGTACACCCACGAACGTCCTGTGTGTGTTGATGGACAGCCACAGACGGCCTGTGTGTGCTGAACACACAGCCCACGTGGGCCAAAATCACCCAAACAGTCCACGGGAAGGGCAAGCGTGCTGAGTCCAAGGACCAACGTGCTGATATGTGTACTGATGGACAGCCACGGACGTCCTATGTGTCCTGACGGACACACACGGACACATACGGACAGCCACGGACGTCCTGTGTGTGCTGACGGACACCCACGGACATCCTTTGTGTACTGAACAGACAGCCCATGTGGGCTAAAATCACCCAAACAGTCCACGGGAAAGGCCAGCGTGTTAAGTCCAAGGACCAGCGTGCTGATACGTGTACTGATGGTCAGCCACGAACGTCCTGTGTGTGCTGACGGACACACACGGACACACACGGACAGCCACAGACGTCATGTGTGTGCTGAGGGACAGCCACGGACGTCCTGTGTGTGCTGGTGGACAACCACGGACGTCATGTGTGTACTAAACAGACAGCCTACGTGGGCGAAAATCACCCGAAAAGTCAACGGGAAGGGTCAGCGTGCTGAGTCCAAGGACCAACGTGCTGATATGTGTACTGATGGATAGCCACGGACGTCCTGTGTGTGCTGACAGTGTGTGCTGACGGACACACACGGACACACACAGACACACACGGACAGCCACGGACGTCCTGTGTGTGCTGACGGACACACACGGACGCCATGTGTGTGCTGACGGACATCCACGGACGTCCTGTGTGTACTGAACAAACAGCCCACGTGGGCCAAAATCACCCAAACAGTCCACGGGAAAGGCTAGCGTGCTAAGTCCAAGGACCAGCGTGCTCATATGTTTACTGATGGACAGCAACGAACGTCCTGTGTGTGCTGACGGACACACACGGACACACACGGACAGCCACGGAGGTCCTGTGTGTGCTGACGGAGAGCCACGGAAGTCCTGTGTGTGATGGCGGACACCCAAGGACGTCCTGTGTGTACTGAACAGACAGCCCACGTGGGCCAAAATCACCCATACAGTCCACGGGAAGGGCAAGCGTGCTGAGTCCAAGGACCAACGTGCTGATATGTGTCCTGATGGACAGCCACGGATGTCCTGTTTGTGCTGACGGACACACACGGACACACACGGATAGCCATGGACGTCCTGTGTGTGCTGACGGACACACACGGGCGTCCTGTCTGTTGACGGATACCCACGGACGTCCTGTGTGTGATGACGGACACACACGGATAGCCACGGATGTCCTGTGTGTGCTGACGGACAGCCACGGACGTCCTGTGTGTGCTGGCGGACACCCACGAACGTCCTGTGTGTACTAAACACACAGCCCACGTGGGCCAAAATACCCAAACAGTCTACGGGTATCGACCGAGCGACGTGAGGCATTGACCGCGGCCTAGTCGGCCAGGATCGGTCTTACAAGCGTGCTGAGTCCAAGGACAAACGTGCTGTTATGTGTACTGATGGACAGCCACGGACGTCATGTATGTGCTGACGGACACAGACGGACAGCCACGGACGTCCTGTGTGTGCTGTCGTACACCCACGGACGTCCTGTGTGTAAGACCCAAACCTGGATCCCTTGATCCAACTAGTCCGCGGCATTACCTAATATCTAAATGTACTTCAGCCGGTTTAAGTCCAATAGTTTCTAAGTCATTTTTCAATCATTGAGGTTCATATAATCTGACAATACAATGCGGAAGCTTAAGGTAAACATCATTTCATATATATAAGTCAATGTGATCCATACAAATCATTCGTATCATTCAGTTGCACAATAGGCTATCATAAGTCCACTGTATCAAACTATCACTACATCACACATCCCACACGGCCAAGGTCTTCATGGCTCATTAGCCTTACCACGATCCCTGTTAGGACCTGAAAACAAAACCCACAACACATATGCATAAGGATCACAACCGATACCCTAGCAAACATCATCCTAAGCATGGTTCGGATACTTAGCCTAATCTGGCCAAAAGTGACCCTTTCTGATACTTGTCCAGAAACTAAATAAAATTCATGATAATTCATGATAATTCATGACTAAAAGAATGGTCAAGTCAGATTTCTCAGAACCAACCTCGATCATATTGATCTCGCCCATGAACAGCCCATATGGCCATAACTGCCCACCTCTTAATCATTGAGATAAAACTAATCTTTCACCATGATAATTCATGATAAATAGCCACTAAGAGATATTCAAGGTCGGATCCTATCAATCCCCTTTGGAACTATAAGATCGGACCTTACATGCCCAACCAAGGCCATGGAGAGATTACACTGATCTGGCCAAGGCCTGGTGGCGTGCCCATGAGTCTGAACCCAAAGAACACTTAAAAATATAGTAGAGAAGAGATATATTGACAGGGAAATAATAATAGATGCAACCAACAACACATGGATCAATCGGCCAGACCACCCGAATTAATGGTCTTGGGCGATACCACTTGGTTAACATCCTGTACCTTAGGTGTGTGCTCGGAAGTCCCCAAACTCTTCTCCAAAGTCTTCTCCTTCTGTCTAGTATCCATTTCCGATCAAGTCTCCCTTGCCAACGGCTAGAACTCACCGGAATCACCAAACCTTCACACGGACTGCCTTGCGGCCAACTTCTCTCTTTTCTTTCTTTACATCTGTAACGAATTGGGCAGAGTTTCCCTTTCTCTTTCTGATGATCAATGTCGACAAGAGGGACTTTTATTTATAGGAGAAGAGCCCGCCAACTGCTCTGGGCGAACAGAAGCATTGATTGGACGATGGGACACATGCGGTTGCACCTTTTCGCCCAAACCGTCCAACCGCTCACAACTGCTCTTCTCTTCGTTTGGGCTGATCGATCTCTGGCCCAATAGCTTGCCCACTTGCATAGCTTACTTGCCAGAGTCCCTCAGACCCATCGGACCCCCATGTCCATGATCTGGACCATAACGACCCATGATCCGCAATGACCGGCCAAGACTCCAACACTCCACCCAGCTGAGATGAGCTGAGTGCTAGCTGCCCCAGCTGAGTACTAGCTGCCCAAGCTAAGTGAGCTACTCCTCCAGCTCCAGTGAGCTAGCTCAGACTATGTGAACTCCCTTCCAGCTCCACCTAGCTGAATGAGCTGCCTCCGGACCTTGTCCAGCATCCGGACCACTCGTCCAGCTCTCTTTAGCTTCCTTCCTTCTTATCTTGGTCAAGTCTCAGCCATCTGATGCACTTAACCTTCTGTTTGGACCATGATACGCTTGTCTTTAGATCATTTGACCTGACTGGTGCATCTTCTCATACCATGGCCCGTCCTGATGGCCTTATCTAGAACTAGGGACATGACACTGTGGGTACTAAACAGACAGCCCACGTGGGCCAAAATCACCCGAACAGTCCACGGGAAGGGTCAGCGTGCTGAGTCTGGGGACCAACATGCTGATATGTGTACTGATGGACAGCCACGGACGTCCTATGTGTCCTGAAGGACACACATGGACACACACGGACAGCCACGGACGTCCTGTGTGTGCTGACGGACACACACAGACGTCCTGTGTGCGCTGACGGACACCCACGGACATCCTTTGTGTACTGAACAGACAGCCCATGTGGGCTAAAATCACCCAAACAGTCCACGGGAAAGGCCAGCGTGTTAAGTCCAAGGACCAGCGTGCTGATACGTGTACTGATGGTCAGCCACGAACGTCCTGTGTGTGCTGACGGACACACACGGACACACACGGACAGCCACAGACGTCATGTGTGTGCTGACGGACAGCCACGGACGTCCTGTGTGTGCTGGTGGACAACCACGGACGTCATGTGTGTACTAAACAGACAGCCCACGTGGGCGAAAATCACCCGAAAAGTCAACGGGAAGGGTCAGCGTGCTGAGTCCAAGGACCAACGTGCTGATATGTGTACTGATGGATAGCCACGGACGTCCTGTGTGTGCTGACAGTGTGTGCTGACGGACACACACGGACACACACAGACACACACAGACAGCCACGGACGTCCTGTGTGTGCTGACGGACACACACGGACGCCATGTGTGTGCTGACGGACACACACGGACGCCATGTGTGTGCTGACGGACATCCACGGACGTCCTGTGTGTACTGAACAAACAGCCCACGTGGGCCAAAATCACCCAAACAGTCCACGGGAAAGGCTAGCGTGCTAAGTCCAAGGACCAGCGTGCTGATATGTGTACTGATGGACAGCAACGAACGTCCTGTGTGTGCTGACGGACACACACGGACACACACGGACAGCCACGGAGGTCCTGTGTGTGCTGACGGAGAGCCACGGAAGTCCTGTGTGTGATGGCGGACACCCAAGGACGTCCTGTGTGTACTGAACAGACAGCCTACGTGGGCCAAAATCACCCATACAGTCCACGGGAAGGGCAAGCGTGCTGAGTCCAAGGACCAACGTGCTGATATGTGTCCTGATGGACAGCCACGGATGTCCTGTTTGTGCTGATGGACACACACGGACACACACGGATTGCCATGGACGTCCTGTGTGTGCTGACGGACACACACGGACGTCCTTTGTGTTGACGGACACCCACGGACGTCCTGTGTGTGCTGACGGACACACACGGATAGCCACGGATGTCCTGTGTGTGCTGACGGACAGCCACGGACGTCCTGTGTGTGCTGGCGGACACCCACGAACGTCCTGTGTGTACTAAACACACAGCTCACGTGGGCCAAAATCACCCAAACAGTCCACGGGTATCGACCGAGCGACGTGAGGCATCGACCGCGGCCTAGTCGGCCAGGATCGGGTCTTACAAGCGTGCTGAGTCCAAGGACAAACGTGCTGTTATGTGTACTGATGGACAGCCACGGACGTCATGTGTGTGCTGACGGACACAGACGGACACAGACGGACAGCCACAGACGTCCTGTGTGTGCTGTCGTACACCCACGGACGTCCTGTGTGTAAGACCCAAACCTGTATCCCTTGATCCAACTAGTCCGCGGCATTACCTAATATCTAAGTGTACTTCAGCCGGCTTAAGTCCAATAGTTTCTAAGTCATTTTTCAATCATTGAGGTTCATATAATCTGACAATACAATGCGGAAGCTTAAGGTAAACATCATTTCATATATATAAGTCAATGTGATCCATACAAATCATTCGTATCATTCAGTTGCACAATAGGTTATCATAAGTCCACTGTATCAAACTATCACTACATCACACATCCCACACGGCCAAGGTCTTCATGGCTCATTAGCCTTACCACGATCCCTGTTAGGACCTGAAAACAAAACCCACAACACATATGCATAAGGATCACAACCGATACCCTAGCAAACATCATCCTAAGCATGGTTCGGATACTTAGCCTAATCTGGCCAAAAGTGACCCTTTCTGATACTTGTCCAGAAACTAAATAAAATTCATGATAATTCATGATAATTCATGACTAAAAGAATGGTCAAGTCAGATTTCTCAGAACCGACCTCGATCATATTGATCTCGCCCATGAACAGCCCATATGGCCATAACTGACCACCTCTTAATCATTGAGATAAAACTAATCTTTCACCATGATAATTCATGATAAATAGCCACTAAGAGATATTCAAGGTCGGATCCTATCAATCCCCTTTGGAACTATAAGATCGGACCTTACATGCCCAACCAAGGCCATGGAGAGATTACACTGATCTGGCCAAGGCCTGGTGGCGTGCCCATGAGTCTGAACCCAAAGAACACTTAAAAATATAGAAGAGAAGAGATATATTGACAGGGAAATAGTAATAGATGCAACCAACAACACATGGATCAATCGGCCAGACCACCCGAATTAATGGTCTTGGGCGATACCACTTGGTTAACATCCTGTACCTTAGGTGTGTGCTCGGAAGTCCCCAAACTCTTCTCCACAGTCTTCTCCTTCTGTCTAGTATCCATTTCCGATCAAGTCTCCCTTGCCAACAGCTAGAACTCACCGGAATCACCAAACCTTCACACGGACTGCCTTGCGGCCAACTTCTCTCTTTTCTTTCTTTACATCTGTAACGAATTGGGCAGAGTTTCCCCTTCTCTTTCTGATGATCAATGTCGACAAGAGGGACTTTTATTTATAGGAGAAGAGCCCGCCAACTGCTCTGGGCGAACAGAAGCATTGATTGGACGATGGGACAAATGCGGTTGCACCTTTTCGCCCAAACCGTCCAACCGCTCACAACTGCTCTTCTCTTCGTTTGGGCTGATCGATCTCTGGCCCAATAGCTTGCCCACTTGCATAGCTTACTAGCCAGAGTCCCTCAGACCCATCGGACCCCCATGTCCATGATCTGGACCATAACCACCCATGATCCGCAATGACCGGCCAAGACTCCAACACTCCTCCCAGCTGAGATTAGCTGAGTGCTAGCTGCCCCAGCTGAGTACTAGCTGCCCCAGCTAAGTGAGCTACTCCTCCAGCTCCAATGAGCTAGCTCAGACTATGTGAACTCCCTTCCAGCTCCACCTAGCTGAATGAGCTGCCTCCGGACCTTGTCCAGCATCCGGACCACTCGTCCAGCTCTCTTTAGCTTCCTTCCTTCTTATCTTGGTCAAGTCTCAGCCATCTGATGCACTTAACCTTCTGTTTGGACCATGATACGCTTGTCTTTAGATCATTTGACCTGACTGGTGCATCTTCTCATACCATGGCCCGTCCTGATGGCCTTATCTAGAACTAGGGACATGACACTGTGGGTACTAAACAGACAGCCCACGTGGGCCAAAATCACCCGAACAGTCCACGGGAAGGGTAAGCGTGCTGAGTCCAAGGACCAACGTGCTGATATGTGTCCTGATGGACAGCCACGGATGTCCTGTGTGTGCTTACGGACACACACGGACACCCACGGACGTCCTGTGTGTACTGAACAGACAGCCCACGTGGGCCAAAATCACCTAAACAGTCCACGGGAACGGCAAGCGTGCTGAGTCCAAGGACCAACGTGCTGATATGTGTCCTGATGGACAGCCACGGATGTCCTGTGTGTGCTTACGGACACACACGGACACACACGGACAGCCACAGACGTCCTGTGTGTGCAGACGGACACACACGGACGTCCTGTCTGTTGATGGACACCAACATACGTCCTGTGTGTGCTCACGGACACACACGGTAGCCATGGACGTCCTGTGTGTGCTGACGGACAGACACGGACAGCCACGGACGTCCTGTGTGTGCTGACGGACACACAAGGACGTCCTGTGTGTGCTGACGGAAACCCACGGACGTCCTGTGTGTACTGAACAGACAGCCCACGTGGGCCAAAATCACCCAAACAGTCCACGGGAAGGGCCAGCGTGCTAAGTACAAGGACCAGCGTGCTGATATGTGTACTGATGGACAGCCACGAACGTCCTGTGTGTGCTGACGGACACACACGGACACACACGGACAGCCACGGATGCCCTGTGTGTGCTGACGGACAGCCACAGACAGCCACGGACGTCCTGTGTATGCTGGCGGACAACCACGGACGTCCTGTGTGTACTAAACAGACAGCCCACGTGGGCGAAAATAAGCCAAACAGTCCACGGGAAGGGTCAGCGTGCTGAGTCCAAGGACCAACGTGCTGATATGTGTACTGATGGACAGGCACGGACGTCCTGTGTGTGCTGACGGACACACACGGATAGCCCCGGACATCCTATGTGTGCTGACAGACAGCCACGGACGTCCTGTGTGTGCTGGCGGACACCCACGGACGTCCTGTGTGTACTGAACAGACAGCCCACGTGGGCCAAAATCACCTGAACAGTCCACGGGAAGGTCCAGCGTGCTGAGTCCAAGGACCAGCGTCCTGATATGTATACTGATGGACAGCTACGGACGTCCTGTGTGTGATGACGGACACACATGGACACACACGAACAGCCACAGACGTCCTGTGTGTGCTTTCGTACACCCACGGACGTCCTGTGTGTAAGACCCAAACCTGGATCCCTTGATCCAACTAGTCCGCGGCATTACCTAATATCTAAGTGTACTTCAGCCGGTTTAAGTCCAATAGTTTCTAAGTCATTTTTCAATCATTGAGGTTCATATAATCTGACAATACAATGCGGAAGCTTAAGGTAAACATCATTTCATATATATAAGTCAATGTGATCCATACAAATCATTCGTATCATTCAGTTGCACAATAGGCTATCATAAGTCCACTGTATCAAACTATCACTACATCACACATCCCACACGGCCAAGGTCTTCATGGCTCATTAGCCTTACCACGATCCCTGTTAGGACCTGAAAACAAAACCCACAACACATATGCATAAGGATCACAACCGATACCCTAGCAAACATCATCCTAAGCATGGTTCGGATACTTAGCCTAATCTGGCCAAAAGTGACCCTTTCTGATACTTGTCCAGAAACTAAATAAAATTCATGATAATTCATGATAATTCATGACTAAAAGAATGGTCAAGTCAGATTTCTCAGAACCGACCTCGATCATATTGATCTCGCCCATGAACAGCCCATATGGCCATAACTGCCCACCTCTTAATCATTGAGATAAAACTAATCTTTCACCATGATAATTCATGATAAATAGCCACTAAGAGATATTCAAGGTCGGATCCTATCAATCCCCTTTGGAACTATAAGATCGGACCTTACATGCCCAACCAAGGCCATGGAGAGATTACACTGATCTGGCCAAGGCCTGGTGGCGTGCCCATGAGTCTGAACCCAAAGAACACTTAAAAATATAGTAGAGAAGAGATATATTGACAGGGAAATAATAATAGATGCAACCAACAACACATGGATCAATCGGCCAGACCACCCGAATTAATGGTCTTGGGCGATACCACTTGGTTAACATCCTGTACCTTAGGTGTGTGCTCGGAAGTCCCCAAACTCTTCTCCACAGTCTTCTCCTTCTGTCTAGTATCCATTTCCGATCAAGTCTCCCTTGCCAACGGCTAGAACTCACCGGAATCACCAAACCTTCACACGGACTGCCTTGCGGCCAACTTCTCTCTTTTCTTTCTTTACATCTGTAACGAATTGGGCAGAGTTTCCCTTTCTCTTTCTGATGATCAATGTCGACAAGAGGGACTTTTATTTATAGGAGAAGAGCCCGCCAACTGCTCTGGGCGAACAGAAGCATTGATTGGACGATGGGACACATGCGGTTGCACCTTTTCGCCCAAACCGTCCAACCGCTCACAACTGCTCTTCTCTTCGTTTGGGCTGATCGATCTCTGGCCCAATAGCTTGCCCACTTGCATAGCTTACTTGCCAGAGTCCCTCAGACCCATCGGACCCCCATGTCCATGATCTGGACCATAACCACCCATGATCCGCAATGACCGGCCAAGACTCCAACACTCCACCCAGCTGAGATGAGCTGAGTGCTAGCTGCCCCAGCTGAGTACTAGCTGCCCAAGCTAAGTGAGCTACTCCTCCAGCTCCAGTGAGCTAGCTCAGACTATGTGAACTCCCTTCCAGCTCCACCTAGCTGAATGAGCTGCCTCCGGACCTTGTCCAGCATCCGGACCACTCGTCCAGCTCTCTTTAGCTTCCTTCCTTCTTATCTTGGTCAAGTCTCAGCCATCTGATGCACTTAACCTTCTGTTTGGACCATGATACGCTTGTCTTTAGATCATTTGACCTGACTGGTGCATCTTCTCATACCATGGCCCGTCCTGATGGCCTTATCTAGAACTAGGGACATGACACTGTGGGTACTAAACAGACAGCCCACGTGGGCCAAAATCACCCGAACAGTCCACGGGAAGGGTCAGCGTGCTGAGTCTGGGGACCAACATGCTGATATGTGTACTGATGGACAGCCACGGACGTCCTATGTGTCCTGAAGGACACACATGGACACACACGGACAGCCACGGACGTCCTGTGTGTGCTGACGGACACACACGGATAGCCACGGATGTCCTGTGTGTGCTGACGGACAGCCCATGTGGGCTAAAATCACCCAAACAGTCCACGGGAAAGGCCAGCGTGTTAAGTCCAAGGACCAGCGTGCTGATACGTGTACTGATGGTCAGCCACGAACGTCCTGTGTGTGCTGACGGACACACACGGACACACACGGACAGCCACAGACGTCATGTGTGTGCTGACGGACAGCCACGGACGTCCTGTGTGTGCTGGTGGACAACCACGGACGTCATGTGTGTACTAAACAGACAGCCCACGTGGGCGAAAATCACCCGAAAAGTCAACGGGAAGGGTCAGCGTGCTGAGTCCAAGGACCAACTGGCTGATATGTGTACTGATGGATAGCCACGGACGTCCTGTGTGTGCTGACAGTGTGTGCTGACGGACACACACGGACACACACAGACACACACGGACAGCCACGGACGTCCTGTGTGTGCTGACGGACACACACGGACGCCATGTGTGTGCTGACGGACATCCACGGACGTCCTGTGTGTACTGAACAAACAGCCCACGTGGGCCAAAATCACCCAAACAGTCCACGGGAAAGGCTAGCGTGCTAAGTCCAAGGACCAGCGTGCTGATATGTGTACTGATGGACAGCAACGAACGTCCTGTGTGTGCTCACGGACACACACGAACACACACGGACAGCCACGGAGGTCATGTGTGTGCTGACGGAGAGCCACGGAAGTCCTGTGTGTGATGGCGGACACCCAAGGACGTCCTGTGTGTACTGAACAGACAGCCTACGTGGGCCAAAATCACCCATACAGTCCACGGGAAGGGCAAGCGTGCTGAGTCCAAGGACCAACGTGCTGATATGTGTCCTGATGGACAGCCACGGATGTCCTGTTTGTGCTGATGGACACACACAGACACACACGGATAGCCATGGACGTCCTGTGTGTGCTGACGGACACACACGGACGTCCTTTGTGTTGACGGACACCCACGGACGTCCTGTGTGTGCTGACGGACACACACGGATAGCCACGGATGTCCTGTGTGTGCTGACGGACAGCCATGGACGTCCTGTGTGTGCTGGCGGACACCCACGAACGTCCTGTGTGTACTAAACACACAGCTCACGTGGGCCAAAATCACCCAAACAGTCCACGGGTATCGACCGAGCGACGTGAGGCATCGACCGCGGCCTAGTCGGCGAGGATCGGGTCTTACAAGCGTGCTGAGTCCAAGGACAAACGTGCTGTTATGTGTACTGATGGACAGCCACGGACGTCATGTGTGTGCTGACGGACACAGACGGACACAGACGGACAGCCACGGACGTCCTGTGTGTGCTGTCGTACACCCACGGACGTCGTGTGTAAGACCCAAACCTGTATCCCTTGATCCAACTTGTCCGCGGCATTACCTAATATCTAAGTGTACTTCAGCCGGCTTAAGTCCAATAGTTTCTAAGTCATTTTTCAATCATTGAGGTTCATATAATCTGACAATACAATGCGGAAGCTTAAGGTAAACATCATTTCATATATATAAGTCAATGTGATCCATACAAATCATTCGTATCATTCAGTTGCACAATAGGTTATCATAAGTCCACTGTATCAAACTATCACTACATCACACTTCCCACACGGCCAAGGTCTTCATGGCTCATTAGCCTTACCACAATCCCTGTTAGGACCTGAAAACAAAACCCACAACACATATGCATAAGGATCACAACCGATACCCTAGCAAACATCATCCTAAGCATGGTTCGGATACTTAGCCTAATCTGGCCAAAAGTGACCCTTTCTGATACTTGTCCAGAAACTAAATAAAATTCATGATAATTCATGATAATTCATGACTAAAAGAATGGTCAAGTCAGATTTCTCAGAACCGACCTCGATCATATTGATCTCGCCCATGAACAGCCCATATGGCCATAACTGCCCACCTCTTAATCATTGAGATAAAACTAATCTTTCACCATGATAATTCATGATAAATAGCCACTAAGAGATATTCAAGGTCGGATCCTATCAATCCCCTTTGGAACTATAAGATCGGACCTTACATGCCCAACCAAGGCCATGGAGAGATTACACTGATCTGGCCAAGGCCTGGTGGCGTGCCCATGAGTCTGAACCCAAAGAACACTTAAAAATATAGAAGAGAAGAGATATATTGACAGGGAAATAGTAATATATGCAACCAACAACACATGGATCAATCGGCCAGACCACCCGAATTAATGGTCTTGGGCGATACCACTTGGTTAACATCCTGTACCTTAGGTGTGTGCTCGGAAGTCCCCAAAATCTTCTCCACAGTCTTCTCCTTCTGTCTAGTATCCATTTCCGATCAAGTCTCCCTTGCCAACGGCTAGAACTCACCGGAATCACCAAACCTTCACACGGACTGCCTTGCGGCCAACTTCTCTCTTTTCTTTCTTTACATCTGTAACGAATTGGGCAGAGTTTCCCCTTCTCTTTCTGATGATCAATGTCGACAAGAGGGACTTTTATTTATAGGAGAAGAGCCCGCCAACTGCTCTGGGCGAACAGAAGCATTGATTGGACGATGGGACAAATGCGGTTGCACCTTTTCGCCCAAACCGTCCAACCGCTCACAACTGCTCTTCTCTTCGTTTGGGCTGATCGATCTCTGGCCCAATAGCTTGCCCACTTGCATAGCTTACTTGCCAGAGTCCCTCAGACCCATCGGACCCCCATGTCCATGATCTGGACCATAACCACCCATGATCCGCAATGACCGGCCAAGACTCCAACACTCCACCCAGCTGAGATGAGCTGAGTGCTAGCTGCCCAGCTGAGTACTTGCTGCCCCAGCTAAAGTGAGCTACTCCTCCAGCTCCAGTGAGCTAGCTCAGACTATGTGAACTCCCTTCCAGCTCCACCTAGCTGAATGAGCTGCCTCCGGACCTTGTCCAGCATCCGGACCACTCGTCCAGCTCTCTTTAGCTTCCTTCCTTCTGTATCTTGGTCAAGTCTCAGCCCATCTGATGCACTTAACCTTCTGTTTGGACCATGATACGCTTGTCTTTAGATCATTTGACC
>NW_022610234.1:0-51548 GCF_000309985.2 Brassica rapa | reverse complement strand
GACCGTACGGATGGTACGGCCGGTACGGCCTTGTACGGCCTGATCACTCCCAAGCTCTCCTTCTCTTTGCCTTCACACAATCTCATTCCCAACTCCTTAAGCCATCATCTTCTCACATATTGATCAACTCATTTCAACACTCCCCCTCAAGCTTAACTTAATAACTTAGTTAAGCTTGGAACAACCATGAGATCTTCCTCATTAAAAAACCTCACCAAGGAAAACCCATTGGACAAAACCTTGATGAGGAAAAAGAGTAAAGACCTCACGGGCAAAAGGGGAACAGCTCCTTGGGAAAGATCTATGAGTCCAAATCTGGTATGAATGACTCCATAGTCTTTTGTCTTGCAGCCTTGGTAAACACATCCGCAAGTTGATCCTCACTCCTTGTGTAGCATGGTAAGATTACTCCCAAGACAATCATCTGCCTCACCTTGTGACAATCAACTTCAATGTGCTTGGTTCTCTCATGGAAGACTGAGTTGGTTGCAATGTGTATAGCCGCTTGATTATCACAATGCATAGTCATTGGAGTTGCTTGCTCTATCTCCAAGTGCTTCAAGACTCCTTTGATCCACACCAACTCATTGGTAAGCTTCAGCATTGCCCTATACTCAGCTTCAGCACTTGAACAAGACACGACCTTCTGCTTCTTACTCTTCCAAGTCACCAAGTTGCCTCCAATAAATGTACAATAGCCTGTGGTTGATCTCCTGTCTGCTCTATCTCCAGCCCAATCAGCATCACAATATTGTTGAAATGAGTTGAGTATAAGCAAGGGAAGTGATGGGGTATAAGGAAGCATTATGAGAAGGATGTGTTAAGGAAAGGATGAGGTATGAGGTCGACCAGTCCGTACAATCCGTACTGACCGTACTGGCCGTACAGGCCGTACATTCTCGGGTCGACCCATCATCAACCAAAACTTACCATCCTTACCCAAGTTACTTTGGAGAGTTACCTTGAGTGTTAAGGAGGTATGACCGTTGAAGGGAAGAAAGGAGACGCGGAGAAGACAGGCTGGCATAGCTGTAAAGTTCAGCATCTTGGAATATGCTGAAAGTGTGTGAAGCACTCCATTGGCTAGTTCAAACCATCCGCTCCCTTTAGCTTTGACTACACATGCTTTGCCTTATCTCTTATGCTGAAACCCTAGTCTTTCCTTTGCTATATATTGTAAACTCTGCCTTGATTAATATTAACACACGAGTTTATGAGTCTCTCTCTCTAGTTCATCATGATAATCTCATACACTTTCTCTTAAACACTCTAATCTCTCTTGAATCTCTCTTAGACTTCTCAATACCTTTCATATTCTCTAAAGTCATATGGTATCAGAGCCAGGTTGGCTGTGGTATTGAGATCGTGTGTTCTTCAGCTTCAGATAAAAGTTCTTTCTTGTGAGATTCTAAACCAAGTCCAAGCAAATCAAGATGGGAGGAAAAAGGTGATTACGGTTCCGATTTCACTCAAGGGTGGGGGAAACTACCTGTTGTGGTCTAGGCTTGTGAAGACAGCCATTGGGAGGCTAGGGTTATGGGGTCACATCACAGATGAAGCTCCAGCACCAGTGGCCAGTGAGAAGAAGGTGGAAGAGAGCTCGCGGTTGCTGATGGAAAGAAGTGGATTCAAGATGACTTGATGGTGCTATCTGTGCTGCAAGGATCTCTTGAAGAACATCTCTTGGAAGCCTACAGCTACTGTGAGACTCCAAAACACCTGTGGGAGGTACTCCAAAAGACTTTTGGGAACGTTACCAATCTGAACCGTGTGTATGAGATCAAGAAAGCTATCAACACACTGGTACAAGATGGAGAGGAGTTCACCAAGCATTTGGGCCAGTATAGATCTTTGTGTCTGAGCTTGAATCGTTGAGGCCAAGCACGGCTGATCAAGAGCTACTCATGGAGAGGAGGGAGCAGGATCAGGTGTTTGGATGCTGTTGACTTTGGACCCTCCGTTCAATGATGTGATCCAACACATGTTGAGGATGCCAAGTCTTCCATCCATGGAGGAAGTATGTGCGCAGCTCCAGAAGGAGGAAGGGTCTCTTGGTCTCTTCGGAAGCAAGGGAGACTTAGCTCTAGCCAACAAGGCTGAGGAAGGAGCGCAAGCTAAACCGTGCAGCATACAAGACTGATGAGAGGAAGTATGGTGATGAGAGGAGGTTTGGAGGCAACTGTGATCACTGCAAGAAGCCGGGACACAAGAGGAGCCAGTGCTGGATCCTTCATCCCCATCTCAAAGCCGGCCAAGTTCAACAAGGATCGAGAAGCCAGAGCTAACCTGTCTACTGAAGCAAGTGAAGCCGGTCCATCAGGAGCAGGCTCAAGTGCACAAGTGGGTGAAAAGCGCAGGCAAGGCAATGGCAACTCACTACACCGGCCGCAAAGAGTTTGGAGCATGAAGTGATCCGCAAATCTGACATTGATGCCCTCATCAAAGCTCTTAAGGAGTCTGGTACATTCGGAAACACTCTTGGTTACTTTATACTGCTCATATGATGCCCTAGGAATGAGAATAGGTTGATAGATATCATTGAGAAATTAAAACTGAGAATGAATCACCTAGAACTCATCTTGCTAGAGGCATTAAAACCATTGATTGTTGACTCTGGTGCATCTCATCACATGATTAGTGATGATAGCTGATCAAAAACATAGAACCTGCTCATGGTCATGTAATGATTGCAAATGGAGATAGAATTCCCATCAATGTGTGTAGGAGACTTAAAGCTATTTGATAAGAACTCTAAAGCTTTTTACATGCCTGATTTTACTTCTAATCTCTTATCTGTTAAAAGATTGTACCAATGATCTACAATGCCATGTTATCTTTAGTCCTAACAATGTGACATTTCAGGATATTGAGAGCAATAGTTGATCGGACAAGGATAACCAAGGGGGATCTTTATGTTACTTGAAGACATTAACCCCATTTCTAGTTGTTTGCTGAGTTCTGTTTTAAGTTAAAGGTGCATTATGGCATTCTAGGCTAGGACATCCACATGTTAGAGCCTTAAGCTTATGTTTCCAGGTGTCATGTTTAAAAATAATGATTGTGAGGCTTGTATTTGGGAAAAAATTGTAAGCCGTCTTTTAAAAGATTACTACTATCTATGATAAGTGTTTTTTGATCTTGTTCACTCTGATGTATGGACTGCTCCCTGCTTATCTAGAGATAATTACAAGTACTTTGTCACATTTATAGATGAGAAATCTAAATACACCTGGATAACACTCATTAAACAAAGGATAGGGTTCTTGATGCATTTAAAAACTTCCAATCTTATGTATCTAACCAGTATAATGCCAAGATTAAGATTTTCAGGTCTGATAATGGTGGAGAATATACTGGCAATGCATTCAAGAGTCACCTAGCTCAACATGGGATTCTACATCAGACAAGTTGTCCATACACTCCTCAACAGAACGGTGTAGCTGAGAGAAAGAATAGACACCTAATGGAGGTGGCAAGGTCTATGATGTTTTCATACAAGTGTGCCTAAGAGATTCTGGAGTGATGCTGTGATCTCGGCTTGTTATCTCATCAATAGGATACCAACCAAGATCCTGAAGATCAAGCTCCTTATGAAGTTTTAAACAGAAGCAAACCTGTACTGGATCACTTAAGAGTCTTTGGATGCGTGTGCTTTGTACTTGTACCCGGGGAGCTAAGGAATAAGCTAGAAGCAAAGAGCACAAGAGCCATGTTCATTGGCTACTCAACGTCACAAAAGGGATACAAATGCTATGATTCAGAAGCCAGGAGAGTTCTGTGTCTAGAGATGTGAAGTTCTTGGAGGATAAGAGCTTTTATGGAGATAGAAAGTGGGAAGATCTTGAAGATTTGTCTCAACCATCTGATCGAGCTACAAGTCTTAGGCGTGTACTGGAAGGACTTGGAATCAACATGTCCCAGGATCAGCAACCATCAAAGGAGAATGAAGCTGAAGAACCATCACACCATGATCATGAGGGGGGAAATGAGGCTAAGCCTGAAGATCATGATGATCAAGACTCAGATAGTCATGGTCAAGGTGTGATACAAAGAG
The DNA here is from genome assembly GCF_000309985.2 of Brassica rapa. Lineage (NCBI taxonomy): Eukaryota > Viridiplantae > Streptophyta > Magnoliopsida > Brassicales > Brassicaceae > Brassica > Brassica rapa. The sequence goes on along the minus strand of NW_022610234.1, from coordinate 47,494 downwards.
AGGAAGAATCCATACAAGAAGATTATGTGGAACCAATTGAACCAAATGAAGTAGAAAGAGAAGCAGTTCAGCCTACGGTGGTGCAGCCTACGGTGGTGGAGGTGGAACAAGCCCCATTAAGGAGAAGCACACGACTGAAGAGAGATGCTTCCAACTGGGTAAACACGAGAGTGTTACAATGCTCAAGCTGTGAAGCATCCCTCTCAGGCTGTGTGCTCATTTGCGAGCTACCCAAAGGAACATTGTGCATTCATTACAAGCTTAGATGAGAGCAGTGTACCAAGATCATAGAAGAAGCAATGTTACATGAAGATTGGAAAGAATCAGTGGGTGATGAAGCAAATGCTATGATAAAGAATGACACTTGGTTTGAAAGTGAGTTACCCAAGCGGGAAGAAGGCAGTCTAACAACCAAGTGGATATTCACTATCAAGTATCTACCTGATGGACTATTGAGAGGAAGAAGACAAGACTGGTGGCTAGAGGTACACTCAAACATATGGGGAAGACTACATTGATACCTTGCCCCTGTTGCCAAACTCCATACCATAAGAATTGTACTATCTCTTGCTGTGAATCTTGAGTGGGAGCTTTGGCAGATGGATGTGAAGAATGCCTTTCTTCAAGGAGAGCTAGAGGATGAAGTGTATATGTATCCCCCACCGGGTCTAGAGCACTTGTGAAACCTGGAAATGTAATGAGACTCAAGAAGGCTATCTATGGGTTGAAGCAATCTCTAGAGCATGGTATAACAAGCTGAGCACTACCTTAAATGGGCGTGGGTCAAGAAGTCTGAATTGGATCACACTCTCTTCACTCTCACTACACCCTCAGGTATCATCTGTCTACTTGTATATGTTGATGACATTATCATAACAGGTAGTGATAAGGCTGGTATAAAAGCAACAAAGGAGTTTTGAAATCTGTGTTTGAAATCAAAGACTTAGGAGAAATGAAATACTTCCTTGGAATTGAGTTGTGTAGATCTAAGGAAGGATTGTTCATTTCCCAAAGGAAGTACACACTTGATCTTTTGAAAGATGCAGGTATACAAGGAGATAAGACAGCAAAGATGCCTCTTGAAGATGGATACAAGATCCACGTGAGGGGGAGATTGAAGATAGCAGGCCTTTCATGATCCAAAGCTATACAGGAAGCTAGTAGGGAAGCTCATCTACCTCACCATCACACGACCAGACATTTGCTTTGCTGTGAACCAAGTGAGCCAGCATATGCAAGTTCCAAAGGATCATCACTGGCGCATGGTGGAGAAACTGCTCTTGTATCTGAACGGGACATCAAGCCTTGGAGTTTGGATGGGATGCAACAAGAGTACTGAAGTAGTGGGATATTGTGATGCGGATTGGGCTGGAGATATAGCAGATAGAAGATCAACCACTGGCTACTGTACATTCATTGGAGGCAACTTGGTGACTTGGAAGAGCAAGAAGCAGAAGGTGGTGTCTTGTTCAAGTGCTGAAGCTGAGTATAGAGCAATGCTGAAGCTTACCAATGAGTTGGTATGGATCAAAGGGATCTTGAAGCATTTGGAGATAGAGCAAGCAACTCCAATGACTATGCATTGTGACAATCAAGCGGCTATACACATTGCAACCAACTCAGTCTTCCATGAGAGAACCAAGCACATTGAAGTTGATTGTCACAAGGTGAGGCAGATGATTGTCTTGGGAGTAATCTTGCCATGCTACACAAGGAGTGAGGATCAACTTGCGGATGTGTTCACAAGGCTGCAAGACAAAAGACTATGGAGTCCATTCATACCAGATTGGGACTCATAGATCTTTCCTCAAGGAGCTGATCCCCTTGCCATGAGGTCTTTACTCTTTTTCCCTCATCAAGGTTTTGTCCCAATGGGTTTTCCTTGGTGAGGTTTTTAATGAGGAAGATCTCATGGCTGTTCCAAGCTTGAATGGATTCTAGAATTCAAGCTTGAGGGGGAGTGTTGAAATGAGTTGAGTATAAGCAAGGGAAGTGATGGGGTATAAGGAAGCATTATGAGAAGGATGTGTTAAGGAAAGGATGAGGTATGAGGTCGACCAGTCCGTACAATCCGTACTGACCGTACTGGCCGTACAGGCCGTACATTCTCGGGTCGACCCATCATCAACCAAAACTTACCATCCTTACCCAAGTTACTTTGGAGAGTTACCTTGAGTGTTAAGGAGGCTTATGACCGTTGAAGGGAAGAAAGGAGACGCGGAGAAGACAGGCTGGCATAGCTGTAAAGTAATCAGCATCTTGGAATATGCTGAAAGTGTGTGAAGCACTCCATTGGCTAGTTCAAACCATCCGCTCCCTTTAGCTTTGACTACACATGCTTTGCCTTATCTCTTATGCTGAAACCCTAGTCTTTCCTTTGCTATATATTGTAAACTCTGCCTTGATTAATATTAACACACGAGTTTATGAGTCTCTCTCTCTCTAGTTCATCATGATAATCTCATACACTTTCTCTTAAACACTCTAATCTCTCTTGAATCTCTCTTAGACTTCTCAATACCTTTCATATTCTCTAAAGTCATAAATATCCCACCACTTCAGTACTCTTGTTGCATCCCATCCACACTCCAAGGCTTGATGTCCCATTCAGATACAAGAGAAGTCTCTCCACCATGCGCCAGTGATGATCCTTTGGGACTTGCATATGCTGGCTCACTTGGTTCACAGCAAAGCATATGTCTGGTCGTGTGATTGTGAGGTAGATAAGCTTCCCCACTAGCTTCCTGTAGAGCTTTGGATCATGAAAGACCTTGCTATCTTCAACCTCCCCCTCACGTGGAATCTTGTATCCATCTTCAAGAGGCATCTTTGCTGTCTTGTCTCCTTGTATACCTGCATCTTTCAAAAGATCAAGTGTATACTTCCTTTGGGAAATGAACAATCCTTCCTTAGATCTACACAACTCAATTCCAAGGAAGTATTTCATTTCCCCTAAGTCTTTGATTTCAAACACAGATTTCAAAAACTCCTTTGTGGCTTTTATACCAGCCTTATCACTACCTGTTATGATAATATCATCAACATATACAAGTAGACAGATGATACCTGAAGGTGTAGTGAGGGTGAAGAGGGTGTGATCCAACTCTGACTTCTTGAACCCACGGCCATTCAGAGTAGTACTCAGCTTGTTGTACCATGCTCTAGGTGATTGCTTCAACCCATAGATTGCCTTCTTGAGTCTCAATACATTCCCTGGTTTCACAAGATGTTCAAGACCTGGTGGTGGATGCATGTACACTTCATCTTCTAGTTCTCCCTGAAGAAATGCATTCTTCACATCCATCTGCCAAAGCTCCCACTCAAGGTTCACAGCAAGAGACAATACAATTCTTATTGTATGTAGCTTGGCAACAGGGGCAAAGGTATCAATGTAGTCTTCCCCATATGTTTGAGTGTATCCTCTAGCCACCAGTCTTGTCTTCTTTCTGTCAATGGTTCCATCAGGTAGATACTTAATGGTGAATATCCACTTGCTAGTTACTGCCTTCTTTCCTTTTGGCAACTCACTTTCAAACCAAGTGTCATTCTTTATCATGGCATTTGCCTCATCTCCAACAGATTCCTTCCAATCTTGATGTAGCATTGCCTCTTCATATGATCTTGGTACACTACTTTCATCTAGGCTCATCATGAATGCGCAATGCTCCTTTGGATAACAGGCAAATGAACACACAGCTTGAGAAGGATGTTCCACAGCCTGGGCATTGTAGTACACTCTCGTGTTTACCCAGTTGGAAGCATCTCTCTTCAGCCGTGTGCTTCTCCTCAATGGTACCTCAGCTGGTGCTTGCTCTGGTGCTTCTACTTCAGTTGCTTCCACTCCTCCTTGTTCTGGTAACTCATTAAGCTCTTCATTACTTGGTTCAGCTCCACCTTGATCAGGATGATCCGCAAAATCTTGATTCTCATCCGGCTCAATTTCATTCCCTCCCTCATGATCAAGGTGAGATGGTTCTTCAGCTTCTTGTCCTTCAGATGACTGATCCTCTGTCGACTCCTGGGACATTCCAATTCCAAGACCTTCTAGTATCTGTCTCAAGCTTTTAGCTCTATCTGAAGGTTGTGAAAGATCCTCCAGCTCTTTCCAATCTTTATCTTCATAGTAGCTCTTCTCCTCAAAGAACTTGACATCTCTAGATACAAGTACTCTCCTTGTCTCAGGAACAAAGCATTTGTATCCTATTGATCTCTGTGTGGTTGAGTATCCTATCATCATAGCTTTGATACTCTTTGCTTCCAGCTTGTTTCTCATCTCTCCCGGGACAAGAACATAGCTTACACACCCAAACACTCTTAGGTGATCTAGGACTGGCTTGCTGTTGTTGAGAACTTCATAAGGATCTTTATCTTCCAGAATCTTGGTTGGTATCCTATTGATTAGGTAGCAAGCCGTGATCACAGCATCACTCCAGAATCTCTTTGGCACTCTCATCTGGAACATCATTGATCTAGCCACTTCCATAAGATGTCTGTTCTTCCTCTCAGCCACTCCATTTTGTTGAGGTGTGTAAGGGCAACTCGTTTGATGAAGTATCCCATGTTGAGCTAGATGGTTCCTGAATGCATGGCCAGTATACTCTCCACCATTATCAGACCTGAAAATCTTAATCTTGGCATTATACTGGTTAGAAACATATGATTGAAAGTTTCTGAATGCATCAAGAACCCTATCCTTTGTTTTAATTAGTGTTATCCAGGTGTATTTGGATTTCTCATCTATGAATGTGACAAAGTATTTGTAATTGTCTCTAGATAAGCATGGAGCAGTCCATACATCAGAATGAACAAGATCAAAGCATTTATCATAGATAGTAGTAGATCTCTTGAACACAGTCTTACAATGTTTTCCCAAAATACATGCTTCACACTCATTATTTTTAAACATGACACCTGGTAACATTAAGCTTAAGGCTCTAACATGTGGATGTCCTAGCCTAGAATGCCACAATGCACCTCTATTTAAAACGGAACTCAACAAGCAACTAGAACTAGAAATGAAAGAAAGGTCTTCAAGTAAATAAAGGTCTCCTTTGGTTACTCCTTGCCCAATCAACTTACTGCTTTCAATATCCTGAAATTTCACATCATTAGGAATGAAAATAACATTGCATTGAAGATCATTGGTACATCTCTTAACAGATAATAGATTAGAAGTAAACTCAGGCATGTACAAAGCTTTAGAATCCTTATTAAACAGTTTCAAGTCTCCTACACCTCTAATAGGAATTCTATCACCATTTGCAATCATTACATTGTTGAGATGAGGTCTTTTTGAGATGAGATCATGAAATGGAGTGATGAGTAATGAATGGGAGGAAAGGGCATGAAGTAGTGAAGCATTAGGAAGAAAGGGATTGAGGAGGCTGAGTCCGTACAATCCGTACACTCCGTACATGAGGAGTGGCCGTACAAGTCTTGGGTAACACTCTTCACTATTCAGGATGGTTACTTGTGAAAAGGGTGATGGTAACTATGAAGAGTTACCAGCACTTGATCAGACCGTTGAGGGAAGGATAAGGCCGCGGCTTGACAGGCTGTATGCAGCTGGAAAGGGAAAGCAACATTATCCATTCATCCCACACATGTGGAGTCTCCCATTGGCTTAGTTTGAATTAGGCGCCTATCTTATCCTTGACTCCACATGCTTTGCTTACTTTACCTTTGAGGAAAACCCTTGTATGCTTTCCTATATATTTGTAATCTCTTCATTAATGATAAACACACAGTTCTTGACACAAAAACACTCTCTTAGACTCAAAGACTCTCAATCATGATTCTACACTAAACTCTTAGCTAAACTCGTTCTAAATCACCTCTAAACTTCTCTAAATTCCTTTCTTTTCTTATATCAAACTCAGATTCTCTAAAGTTCATATGGTATCAGAGCCAGGTTCATCATAATCTGGGTTTGATTACTAAGAACACTTGAGTTGCATTTCATTCATCCGAGTGGGTCTGAAATGGAAAGCAACAAAGCTGTGGTTCCGGTTACTCTCAAGGGGAGTAACTATCTTTTGTGGTCTCGTTTGGTGAAGACCGCAGTGGGGAGTAAGGGTTTATGGGGACACATCACACAGAGTGAAGCCCCAAAGCTCATTACTTATGAAGGCGACAAGGAGGTTGTCGAGTGCGATGAGGAGAAGTGGGAGCAGGATGATCAGCTGGTGATGTCCATACTCCAACGGTCTCTTGAAGTGTCTATCCTGGAGGCATACAGCTACTGTGAGACAGCAAAGGATCTTTGGGACACGCTAAAGAAGGTTTATGGTAACATCTCAAACTTGAGCCGTGTGTTTGAGGTGAAACGTGCTATCAACAGCTTGACACAGGAGGACATGGAGTTCACTAAGCATCTTGGGATGTTCAGAGCCTTGTGGTCCGAACTGGAGATGCTGAGGCCAGGCACAACCAACCTAGATGAGCTGGCTGAGAGACGCGAGCAGGATAAGGTGTTTGGGTTGCTGCTCACGTTGAATCCAAGCTACAACAGCCTCATCAAACACATTCTGAGGTCCGGAAAGTTACCTGATCTTGAGGACGTGTGTGCGCAAGTTCAGAAGGAGGAAGGGTCTATTGGTCTCTTTGGAGGGAAAGGGGAGATCACTCTTGCAAACCAAGCTGAGGTTCCACAAGCAAACCGTGCAAGCTCTAACCAGTATGATGCAAAGAAGTTCACGGGAAATTGTGATCATTGCAAGAGACAAGGTCACAAGAAGAACCAGTGCTGGATCTTGCACCCTCATCTGAAGCCGGCCAAGTTCTCAAGAGAGAAAGATGGGAGAGCCAATGTCTCGTATGCTGGAAGTGAGCCGGGGAGTTCAAGTGTTGCTGGGAGCTCAGGCCAAGCTGGAGAGGGCGGGACACGTGAGCCTGGAGATAGCAAGGCCCTGGTGACTTACACAGCTCAACCAAGCCTTCAGAACAACCGTGAGAACGAGTACCTGAGGAGATCAGACCTTGACTCCCTCATCAAAATGCTAAAGGAGAATGGTAACACACTTGGTACTCTTGGTTACTCTTTTGGTGCATCATATGAACCGTATAGTATTGCTAGAGAACCTGATCACTCAAGCATTGCTTATAAACCTACTAGCATACTAGGACAGTCTCATATTGCACACAATCTGTTTAAACCATTGGTAGTTGACTCAGGAGCATCTCATCACATGATTAGTGATACTAGTTTGATTAGAGACATTGAACCTACAAATGAACATGTCATGATTGCAAATGGAGATAAAATCCCAATTAGAGGAATTGGCAAGCTAAAATTGTTTGATAAAGAATCTAAAGCATTTTACATGCCTGACTTCACATCAAATCTATTATCTGTAAAGAAATGCACTACAGATCTTAATTGCAATGTTATATTCAGTCCTAATGATGTGAAGTTTCAGGATATTGAGAGCAGCCAATTGATTGGAAAAGGAGTTACCAAGGGAGATTTATATTTACTTGAAGAACTAGCTCCTGTTTCTGATTACTTGTGCTCATTTACTTCTGCTTCTATGATGAATAAAAATGCATTGTGGCATGCTAGACTAGGTCATCCCCATGTTAGGGCTTTAAACATGATGTTACCAGGTGTGGTATTTGAAAATAAGGATTGTGAAGCTTGCATTTTAGGCAAGCATTGTAAAACTGTGTTTCCCATTTCATCTACTGTTTATGACAAGTGCTTTGATTTAATTCACTCTGATGTTTGGACTGCTCCTTGCTTGTCTAGGGATAGTTTTAAATACTTTGTCACATTCATAGATGAAAAATCGAAATACACCTGGATAACACTTATTCAAACCAAAGATAGGGTGCTTGAAGCTTTTAAAAATTTTCAAAACTATGTGACTAACCATTACAATGCCAAGATTAAAATTTTGAGATCAGATAATGGTGGGGAATATTGAGATGAAGACCAAGGAGGCTGAGACAGTAACTTTAGAGTTTTACTGTGGTAACTTTATTTTAACCACAGTAACTACTTTGGGAAGTTATCTGATGGGATGAGAAGGTAACTTAGTGAAGAGAAGAGAGGAAACTCGACCAAAGAGGATAAGTGAGGTTAAGGAAGGATAAGGGATCACTTTGACAGCCTGTATGATGCTGGAAAGGAGAAGTTACCTTTATACTAGTGCAAGCATGTGAGAAAGCACAGCCAAGTGATTCAAAAGGAGTTCCAGCCTGTCCTTTGACTACACATGCTTAACCATTTCGAATTTCCTTGTTGCTCTCTCTATTAATACTTGTAAACCTCATCAGTTATTAATTAATGGAGTTTTGAGTCTCTCTCTCTTTATTCTCTCACTAGAATCTCTTAATCTCTTTAATCTTTTCATCTGATTATCCCTGATTGGTTGAATCATGCTCTAATACACAAAAGTGTATATGGTATCAGAGCCAGGTTGCTAAAAAGGGGAGAGTGTGATTTCGTTTTTCATAAAATCTGGGTGTTCTTGAGTGTTCTTGAGGGTTCTTGAGTGTTCTTGGTGTTCTTGAGTTCTGGTCTTTATTATCTGAGTGGTGTGAGATATTCTGATGGATTCAAACTATCTCAACATGGAAATGAAGCACAGATCTAGTACAACCATGGAGCTTGAAGAAGAGAGGGATGGCGATTGGTCAAGATGGGCAAAGAGAGCTTTGGAAAGCTGTGGGTTATGGAGTAGTCATGGAAAGGGGAAACCTTTCATGGAAATGGCTACTGAAGAAGGTCAGACAAGAGGTCTGAAGCTGGGAAATGAAGTTGTTCAAGGAGACACTACAAAGAGTGAGATTGAAGCAACTTTAGGCAAGTCCAAGCTTGTGAGAGTCGTTGAGGACAGAGGGGTGATCCGCGGCTTGAGACAAGGAGAGGATGAGTGTTATCAGCTTGTGGGAAGGCTGAGAGAAGTATGGTCGGAGCTAGATGTGGTGAAGACACACACATCAAATCCAAGATGTTGTCAAGAAAGGAGGAAGCAAGATGTGATCTTCAGCTTCCTTATGGAAGAGGTATGTGAGCTTGTTAAATATACTTGTGATGTGTGGGAAATGAACAGGAAGCCAGAAAGATGGAAGGGAGGTACAAGCTGTAAGAGGGGAAGGTTGAGAAAACTTTCTAAGGAGTGGTTAATGAAGAGAAGGGCATGGAGAAAGGATAGCGAGTCTGAGCACTTAAGTGACAGGATGAGTGTAATCTTGAAGAGAATCAAGGATGTACTTCAGCAGATGGTTATAGGAGAGTTTTCATACTCAGCTTACATGGGAGAGACAGTAGGAGACAGTGCGGATATGAGAGGAATGGATACCAAGAGGGCAGATGAGTGTGTGACAAAGAAGGAATGGGATGAGTTGGTTAAGCATGTGTATGCTTTGGCTACGACCCGGAGTCTGGGTGCTCCTTGAAAGAATATGAGATTTGTTTAGGCCATTATGAGAATTATGAAGAAGGTGAAGAGAATCGAGAGAGAGAGAGAGAGAGAGTGAGAGAGAATCGCATAAGACTAAAGAGAAGAGGAACTCATTTCCTTAATTCATTTGGTTCTGGTTACATGCCTTAAATAGATACAACAATGAATAAACTAATGGCAAGTTGACATAGAAGAAAAGAATAAACAAAGGGGACTGATCAAGGGAAGGTGCGCACAGCAAAGGGGGAAAGCGACAGCACCAAACGGCTCTCTCTCCTTTGAACCACCTTGTCCTCTTCTTCAACGGATCCCTTCTCTTGGCCGACATCATTTAAATATCTTAAGGCAAGTATCACATCCTCCTTGATCACAGATAAGTCTCCTCTTGTCTTGCACGCCAAGTTAGATCAAACTTGTACGGACAAGCACACTTTGATCACTCCGGATGCATGTCTTGACTTGATCTCTTCTTCCTCTATGTCATTCATGCTCTCATGTCAACACTCCCCCTCAAGCTTGACCATGTGGGACAAGTCAAGCTTGGACTCCATGAAGCTATTCCCTCATTAAAACCTTAGTTAGGAAAAACCTCATGGGACAAAACCCTAACCAAGGAAAAAGAGTAGAACACTTCATGGAAGGAGAGATCAGTGACATGGAAGATCCGTGAGTCCAAGTTTAGGATGAATGAACTCACAAACCTTGCTGCTGGCTGCCTTGGTGAATATGTCAGCTAGTTGATCTTCACTTCTTGTGTAGCATGGAAGAATCACTTGCTGCTCCACTGCTTGTCTCACCTTGTGACAGTCCACTTCTATATGCTTAGTCCTCTCATGGAACACAGAGTTTGATGCAATGTGTATTGCTGCCTGATTGTCACAATGCATAGTCATTGGCATGGAGATCTCTATGCCCAAGTCCTTTAGCAGTCCCTTGATCCATATGAGTTCACTAGTAAGCTTCCTCATAGATCGGTACTCTGCCTCAGCACTTGAGCAAGAGACCACCTTCTGCTTCTTGCTCTTCCATGTGACTAGGTTTCCTCCAATAAAGGTGCAATAGCCTGTGGTTGATCTCCTATCAACTCGATCTCCAGCCCAATCAGCATCACAATACCCAACAACTTCAGTACTCTTGTTGCAAGCCATCCACACTCCTTGACCTGGCGCCTCTCTTAAGTATCTCAAGATCCTTTCCACCATGTTCCAATGATGTATCTTAGGAGCTTGCATATGTTGGCTCACTTGGTTCACAGCAAAACACACATCCGGCCTTGTGATAGTAAGATATATAAGCTTCCCAACCATTCTTCTATACCTCTTGACATCCTCAAAGGGAGTTGCATCAAACTCCCCCTCACGCATAACCTTGTAGCCTTCTTCTAGTGGTGTCTTGGCCACTCTTCCTCCAAGATCTCCTGCCTCCTTTAGAATGTCCAAAGTATACTTTCTTTGGGACAGAAACAATCCTTCCTTTGTTCTGCACATCTCAATGCCGAGGAAGTACTTCAGCTCTCCTAGATCCTTGATGTCAAATGCAGTCTTGAGGAATGTCTTGGTTGAGTTGATTCCCTCCTTGTTACTACCAGTGATGATGATATCATCCACATAGACTAGGATTACCACAATCCCTTGCTTGCTTGTGAGAGTGAAGAGTGTATGATCAGCTTGAGACTTCACAAAGGCTCTTCCATTCAGTGTAGTACTTAGCTTGTGGTACCAGGCTCTTGGTGATTGCTTTAAGCCATAGATAGCCTTTCTGAGTCTAAGAACATTCCCTGGTTTCACCATCTCTTCCATTCCGGGAGGTGGCCTCATGTATACTTCATCTTCTAGTTCACCTTGCAAGAAAGCATTCTTCACATCCATTTGCCAAAGATCCCACTCTAGGTTCACTGCTAGTGAGAGAACTATCCGGATTGTATGAAGCTTGGCCACTGGTGCAAAGGTGTCTAGATAGTCTTCTCCATACACTTGTGTGTATCCCCTTGCCACCAGCCTGGTCTTCTTTCTTTCTGGTTTCCCATTTGCAAGATACTTGATGGTGTGTATGAGTCTACTGGTCACGGCTTTCTTCCCTCTTGGAAGCTCTGTCTCATACCAGGTGTTGTTTCTTTCCATAGCTCCCATTTCATCATTCACTGACTCCCTCCATTCATCATTGTCCATAGCTTCTGCATATGTTCTTGGTATCCATTCCTGATCCAATGAACCCACAAAGGCTTGATGTTCTTCTGGATAGTAAGCAAGGGAGCACACGGCACTGGGTGGATGAGCTACTGCCTCTGCGTTGAAGTATACTCTAGTGTTGTTCCAGTTTGAAACCGGTTTCCTCTCTCTTGTGCTTCTCCTAAGCTGCTGCACCTCTTGTACATCTTCTTGTCCACTTGATTCGACTCCTCCAGATTCACATCAGTGGTTTGGTCAGCCTCTTGCTGCATCTGCACATCCGGATCATGAACATTAGGATCATTGCCCTCAGCCTCATGATCATTGTTGTTCCCCCATTCAGGATCAGGATGAGGATGTGGGGTTGTGGTAGAATCTTGTGGAGCTCTCACTGTCTCCGGAACAGCTCCAGTCTCCTGAGTGCCAGCAGATGGAAACAAACTGATTCCCAAGTTCTGCATAAGCCGCCTTAGTGTGTCTGCTCTGTCTGAGGACGGTTGAGAGAGATCTTTGAGCTCATCCCAACTTTTCTTCTCAAAGTATCCTCTGGATTCCACAAACTTCACATCTCTGGAGACTAAGACCTTCCTGGCCTCTGGAACATAGCATTTATACCCCTTTTGGGTACTGGAATAGCCAAGAAAAACTGCCTTGGTGCTCCGTGGCTCAAGCTTGTTTCTCTGTCCATCTGGCTGCAAGACATAACACAAGCAACCAAATACACGTAAATGATCAATAGAGGGTTTTCTTTTGTTCATTACCTCATATGGTGTGAGGTCACCCAGGATTCTGGTTGGAGTGCGGTTGATCAGATAACATGCTGTCATTACTGCATCACTCCAGAACCGCTTAGGAACATTGGTCTGAAACATCATGGATCTGGCCACGCCCATAAGGTGCCGATTTTTCCTCTCAGCCACTCCATTCTGTTGGGGTGTATATGGACAGCTCGTTTGATGAAGTATTCCATGCTTGGCCAGGTAATTTTTGAAACCATGACTTGTGTATTCCCCCCCATTGTCTGACCTGAACACTTTGATCTTAACATTGAATTGATTAGTTATGTAGGTTTGGAAATTAATGAAAGCATCTAGCACTCTATCTTTAGTTGAAATCATAGTCAGCCAAGTATATTTTGATTTCTGATCTATAAAAGTGACAAAATACTTATGATTCTCCCTAGATATGCATGGTGCAGTCCAAACATCAGAGTGTATAAGATCAAAGCAATTTTCATAGATTGTAGACGACTTAGGGAAAACGGTCTTGCAATGTTTACCAAGGATACAAGCTTCACAGCCATCATTTTTAAAAGAAATATCAGGTAACAACAAGTTCAGTGCACGGGAATGAGGATGGCCTAGCCTAGCATGCCACAATACATCATGATCTAAGACAGGAATTGAACTAAAAGCTGAAGATAAATAAGAAGGAGTCTTGGCGTCTTCAAGAAGGTAGAGATCTCCCTTTGTCACACCTTTGCCAATCAACTTAAGAGTCTCAATATCCTGAAACACAACTTCATTAGGACTAAATATGACATTACAATTTAGATCAGTAGTAGCCCTTTTTACAGAAAGAAGGTTAGAGGCAAAAGTAGGCATATAGAAAGCTTTAGAGTCTTTATCAAACAGCTTAAGTGTTCCTACTCCCTTAATTGGAATTTTATCACCATTAGCTATCATCACATTGCCTATCACAGGTTCTATGTTACTAATCAAGTTAACATCACTTATCATATGGTGAGAGGCGCCTGAGTCTATAACTAAAGGCTTAACTCTCTCAGTTTGGTGAGCTACTTGATAAGAAGTAAAGAGACCTCTAGGCGTGTGATAAGTAGCATTAAGAGAAGTTCCAAGGGTGTTACCAGACTCCTTAAGAGCTTTGATGAGAGCCTCAATGTCAGACTTCTTGATGGTATCATCATGGCCCTGCTTTTTCTCCTCAACAGCTTGAGAGCGGTTGGATGTTTCTCCAATGTTACCCGAGTAGTTGGCCCTTCCTTCAGTTCTGAATTTGGCCGGTTTGAGATGTGGGTGAAGGATCCAGCACTTGTCCTTCCCATGACCCTTCTTCTTGCAGTGGTCACACACCCACACCTTCCTATCCTCAGGCTTATAGTATCCTTTGTTGGCTACTCCGGCAGGTTTGTTCTCGGCTCCTTCAGCTTGATTGGCCATCACCATCTCTCCCTTTCTCTTAAAGAGACCCACTGAGCCGTGCTCCTTTTGGATCTCCGCACACACTTCATCAAGGGAGGGAAGCTCCTTGTTCCTCAGTATGTGCCTGATTAGGTCATCATACCCTGGGTTAAGGGTAAGTAGTAAGGCAAAGACCTTATCCTGCTCTCTCCTCTCATGGAGAACATCTGGGTCGACAGTGGCTGGCCTGAGCATCTCTAGCTCGGCCCATAGGGACCTGAACTTCCCAAAGTGAGCATCAAAGTCTGTGTCCTCTTGACTGAGAGAGTTGATGGCTCCTTTCACTTCATACACCTTGCTTATGTTGGATTTATTAGCATATACCTTCTTAAGAGTGTCCCACAACTCTTTGGAGGTCTCACAAAAGGCATAAGCCTCTTGGAGAGAAGGAGCGAGGCTATTCTGGATGATAGACAACACCATGAGGTCCTCCTGACCTTTCTTCTTCTCCCCAGCATCCGCAATCACCACCTCTTTGCCATCCTCTCCTAGGACAGTCTTCTTGGTGGGGCGGCCTTCTTCAACAACTTCCCAAAGACCTCTGCCTCCGAGAGCTGTTTTGGCAAGTCTTGCCCATGTCAGGTAGTTAGGACCCTTGAGTGTGACTGGTATCATCACCATCTTTGTGTTCTCAGAGGTATCCATCAAGAGAGAAAAGAAAAGAAAAGATTTCGGATGGTTTTTGCTACTTTTGGCAAATTCTGGAAACAAAGAATCAAGAACAAGATGAACTTTGCCAAAAATAGGATTTAGAACTCAGAGAATTTGCGGAAGAAATAAAAAGATTTAGGTCTCAAGAGTAAGGTTGCTCTGATACCATGAAAGAATATGAGATTTGTTTAGGCCATTATGAGAATTATGAAGAAGGTGAAGAGAATCGAGAGAGAGAGAGAGAGAGAGTGAGAGAGAATCGCATAAGACTAAAGAGAAGAGGAACTCATTTCCTTAATTCATTTGGTTCTGGTTACATGCCTTAAATAGATACAACAATGAATAAACTAATGGCAAGTTGACATAGAAGAAAAGAATAAACAAAGGGGACTGATCAAGGCAAGGTGCGCACAGCAAAGGTGGAAAGCGACAGCACCAAACGGCTCTCTCTCCTTTGAACCACCTTGTCCTCTTCTTCAACGGATCCCTTCTCTTGGCCGACATCATTTAAATATCTTAAGGCAAGTATCACATCCTCCTTGATCACAGATAAGTCTCCTCTTGTCTTGCACGCCAAGTTAGATCAAACTTGTACGGACAAGCACACTTTGATCACTCCGGATGCATGTCTTGACTTGATCTCTTCTTCCTCTATGTCATTCATGCTCTCATGTCAACACTCCTGCCAAAGCATCCACATCTAAACCCATCATCATTGACTCTGGAGCAATACACCACATGATCAGTGACAAGAGACTAATCAGTGAGGTTAAAGCAGCAACAGGGAGTGTCATGATAGCCAATGGTACCAGGATCCCAATAGGAGGAGTGGGAAACCTCAAGCTGTTTGAGAAGAACTCCACTGCCTTCTACCTACCTCAGTTTACATCCAATCTAATCTCAGTTAAGAAGGCTACAGTTGATCTGGATTGTCAAGTGGTTTTCAGACCAAATGAAGTTGAGTTCCAGGATTTGAAGACTGGAAGGGTTATTGGCAGAGGAGACAGCAAGCATCAGCTCTATCATCTCCAAACAACTGAGGCGCCTAGTCCTGTGGAGTCTGTGTGTTTAAGCAGCACAACGGATAGGTGTGATAATCTCACATGGCATGCAAGGCTGGGACATCCTCATGCCAAGGCAATTGAACTGATTCTACCAAGTATGGCGTTCAATCACTTGGAGTGTGAAGCTTGTATACTTGGAAAGCACTGTAGGACTGTCTTCCCAACATCAGAAACCAGATATGAGAATTGCTTTGATCTGGTGCATTCAGACGTGTGGACAGCTCCCTGTATGTCTAGAGACAGCCATAAGTACTTTGTGACTTTCATTGATGAGAAGTCCAAGTACACATGGATCACCATGATTCCCTCCAAAGACAGAGTCCTAGAAGCCTTCATGAACTTCCAAGCATATGTTACTAATCAGTACAATGCCACTGTGAGGATTCTGAGGTCTGATAATGGAGGAGAATACACTAGCAATGCTTTCAAGAGTCATCTTGCAAAGCATGGGATTGTGCAACAAACTAGCTGTCCTTACACACCACAACAAAATGGGGTGGCTGAGAGGAAGAACAGACATTTGATGGAGGTTGCGAGATCAATCATGTTCCACATGAATGTCCCTAAGAGGTTTTGGAGTGATGCTGTTCAGACTACTTGCTATCTCATCAATAGAGTGCCAACCCGTGTCTTGAAGAAACTGTCTCCCTTTGAAGTATTGAACAAGGCCAAGCCACACATTGATCATTTGAGAGTCTTTGGGTGCTTATGTTATGTGATGATTCCCGGAGAAAGAAGGAACAAGCTAGAAGCAAAGAGTACTAAAGCTATGTTCATTGGGTACTCAATCACTCAGAAAGGCTACAAATGTTATGATCCAATAACTAGGAGGGTTATGGTTGAAAGAATATGAGATTTGTTTAAGTCATTATGAGAATTATGAAGAAGGTGAAAAGAATCGAGAGAGAGAGAGAGAGAGAATCGCATAAGACTAAAGAGAAGAGGAACTCATTTCCTTGATTCATTTTGTGTCTGGTTACATCCTTAATATAGACTACAAGTTGCTATACTAAGACAAACAAGAAACTATAAACAATGTAGACAAATAGGACAAGCTGAGCTCGGACAGGTGAGGTGATAGTGACCTCTCGCCAATCTCTCTCTTCCTTAACCTCACATGTGATCTTGCTTTGTTCCTTAGCTCCCAACGGTCACCTTCTTTATATTAAACAACTCCAGGGACTTAGGATGCTCTTACACGCGATCTCATGTCAATGCCTTACCAGTACTTGCCTTGATATCCAAGCTAGGTTAAGGGAGAGATATCCGTACACCCTTGTACGGATGCGCCACTTAACTCCTCATCAAGCATGCTTCTCTTGATCTCTACTTCTTGTTTATACTCTGAATGTCTTCATGTCAACACTTCCCCTCAAGCTTGACAGTGGTGAGTGTCAAGCTTGGAAAGGCATGAAGTATTCCCTCATTAAAACCTTTACTTGGAAAAACCACTTGGGATAAAAACCAAGCAAAGGAAAAAGAGTAGAACACTCCATGGTGAGGGGATCATTGACATGGAATGTTTATGAGTCAAAGCCTAGGAAGGATGGACTCACAAACTTTGTTGCTGGCTGCCTTGGTGAATATGTCAGCTAGTTGATCTTCACTTCTTGTGTAGCATGGAAGAATCACTTGCTGCTCCACTGCTTGTCTCACCTTGTGACAGTCCACTTCTATATGCTTAGTCCTCTCATGGAACACAGAGTTTGATGCAATGTGTATTGCTGCCTGATTGTCACAATGCATAGTCATTGGCGTGGAGATCTCTATGCCCAAGTCCTTTAGCAGTCCCTTGATCCATATGAGTTCACTAGTAAGCTTCCTCATAGATCGGTACTCTGCCTCAGCACTTGAGCAAGAGACCACCTTCTGCTTCTTGCTCTTCCATGTGACTAGGTTTCCTCCAATAAAGGTGCAATAGCCTGTGGTTGATCTCCTATCAACTCGATCTCCAGCCCAATCAGCATCACAATACCCAACAACTTCAGTACTCTTGTTGCACGCCATCCACACTCCTTGACCTGGCGCCTCTCTTAAGTATCTCAAGATCCTTTCCACCATGTTCCAATGATGTACCTTAGGAGCTTGCATATGTTGGCTCACTTGGTTCACAGCAAAACACACATCCGGCCTTGTGATAGTAAGATAGATAAGCTTCCCAACCATTCTTCTAGTGGTGTCTTGGCCACTCTTCCTCCAAGGTCTCCTGCCTCCTTTATAATGTCCAAAGTATACTTTCTTTGGGACAGAAACAATCCTTCCTTTGTTCTGCACATCTCAATGCCGAGGAAGTACTTCAGCTCTCCTAGATCCTTGATGTCAAATGCAGTCTTGAGGAATGTCTTGGTTGAGTTGATTCCCTCCTTGTTACTACCAGTGATGATAATATCACCCACATAGACTAGGATTACCACAATCCCTTGCTTGCTTGTGAGAGTAAAGAGTGTATGATCAGCTTGAGACTTCACAAAGCCTCTTCCATTCAGTGTAGTACTTAGCTTGTGGTACCAGGCTCTTGGTGATTGCTTTAAGCCATAGATAGCCTTTCTGAGTCTAAGAACATTCCCTGGTTTCACCATCTCTTCCATTCCGGGAGGTGGCCTCATGTATACTTCATCTTCTAGTTCACCTTGCAAGAAAGCGTTCTTCACATCCATTTGCCAAAGATCCCACTCTAGGTTCACTGCTAGTGAGAGGACTATCCGGATTGTATGAAGCTTGGCCACTGGTGCAAAGGTGTCTAGATAGTCTTCTCCATACACTTGTGTGTATCCCCTTGCCACCAGCCTGGTCTTCTTTCTTTCTGGTTTCCCATTTGCAAGATACTTGATGGTGTGTATGAGTCTACTGGTCACGGCTTTCTTCCCTCTTGGAAGCTCTGTCTCATACCAGGTGTTGTTTCTTTCCATAGCTCCCATTTCATCATTCACTGATTCCCTCCATTCATCATTATCCATAGCTTCTGCATACGTTCTTGGTATCCATTCCTGATCCAATGAACCCACAAAGGCTTGATGTTCTTCTGGATAGTAAGCAAGGGAGCACACGGCACTGGGTGGATGAGCTATTGCCTCTGCGTTGAAGTATACTCTAGTGGTGTTCCAGTTTGAAACCGGTTTCCTTTGTCTTGTGCTTCTCCTAAGCTGCTGCACCTCTTGTACATCTTCTTGTCCACTTGATTCGACTCCTCCAGAGTTTACATCAGTGGTTTGGTCAGCCTCTTGCTGCATCTGCTCATCCGGATCATGAACATTAGGATCATTGCTCTCAGCTTCATGATCATTGTTGTTCCCCCATTCAGGATCAGGATGAGGATGTGGGGTTGTGGTAGAATCTTGTGGAGCTCTCACTGTCTCCGGAACAGCTCCAGTCTCCTGAGTGCCAGCAGATGGAAACAAACTGATTCCCAAGTTCTGCATAAGCCGCCTTAGTGTGTCTGCTCTGTCCAAGGAAGGTTGAGAGAGATCTTTGAGCTCATCCCAACTTTTCTTCTCAAAGTATCCTCTGGATTCCACAAACTTCACATCTTTGGAGACTAAGACCTTCCTGGCCTCTGGAACATAGCATTTATACCCCTTTTGGGTAGTGGAATAGCCAAGAAAAACTGCCTTGGTGCTTCGTGGCTCAAGCTTGTTTCTCTGTCCATCTGGCTGCAAGACATAACACAAGCAACCAAATACACGTAAATGATCAATAGAGGGTTTTCTTTTGTTCAGTACCTCATATGGTGTGAGGTCACCAAGGATTCTGGTTGGAGTGCGGTTGATCAGATAACATGCTGTCATGACTGCATCACTCCAGAACCGCTTAGGAACATTGGTCTGAAACATCATGGATCTGGCCACGCCCATAAGGTGCCGGTTTTTCCTCTCAGCCACTCCATTCTGTTGGGGTGTATATGGACAGCTCGTTTGATGAAGTATTCCATGCTTGGCTAGGTAATTTTTGAAACCATGACTTGTGTATTCCCCCCCATTGTCTGACCTGAACACTTTGATCTTAACATTGAATTGATTAGTTATGTAAGTTTGGAAATTAATGAAAGCATCTAGCACTCTATCTTTAGTTGGAATCATAGTCAGCCAAGTATATTTTGATTTCTGATCTATAAATGTGACAAAATACTTATGATTCTCCCTAGGTATGCATGGTGCAGTCCAAACATCAGAGTGTATAAGATCAAAGCAATTTTCATAGATTGTAGATGACTTAGGGAAAACGGTCTTGCAATGTTTACCAAGGATACAAGCTTCACAGCCATCATTTTTAAAAGAAATATCAGGTAACAACAAGTTCAGTGCACGGGAATGAGGATGGCCTAGCCTAGCATGCCACAATACATCATGATCTAAGACAGGAATTGAACTAAAAGCTGAAGATAAATAAGAAGGAGTCTTGGCGTCTTCAAGAAGGTAGAGATCTCCCTTTGTCACACCTTTGCCAATCAACTTAAGAGTCTCAATATCCTGAAACACAACTTCATTAGGACTAAATATGACATTACAATTTAGATCAGTAGTAGCCCTTTTTACAGAAAGAAGGTTAGAGGCAAAAGTAGGCATATAGAAAGCTTTAGAGTCTTTATCAAACAGCTTAAGTGTTCCTACTCCCTTAATTGGAATTTTATCACCATTAGCTATCATCACATTGCCTATCACAGGTTCTATGTTACTAATCAAGTTAACATCACTTATCATATGGTGAGAGGCGCCTGAGTCTATAACTAAAGGCTTAACTCTCTCAGTTTGGTGAGCTACTTGATAAGAAGTAAAGAGACCTCTAGGCGTGTGATAAGTAGCATTAAGAGAAGTTCCAAGGGTGTTACCGGACTCCTTAAGAGCTTTGATGAGAGCCTCAATGTCAGACTTCTTGATGGTATCATCATGGCCCTGCTTCTTCTCCTCAACAGCTTGAGAGCGGTTGGATGTTTCTCCAATGTCACCCGAGTAGTTGGCCCTTCCTTCAGTTCTGAATTTGGCCGGTTTGAGATGTGGGTGAAGGATCCAGCACTTGTCCTTCCCATGATCCTTCTTCTTGCAGTGGTCACACACCCACACCTTCCTATCCTCAAGCTTATAGTATCCTTTGTTGGCTACTCCGGCAGGTTTGTTCTCGGCTCCTTCAGCTTGATTGGCCATCACCATCTCTCCCTTTCTCTTAAAGAGACCCACTGAGCCGTGCTCCTTTTGGATCTCCGCACACACTTCATCAAGGGAGGGAAGCTCCTTGTTCCTCAGTATGTGCCTGATTAGGTCATCATACCCTGGGTTAAGGGTAAGTAGTAAGGCAAAGACCTTATCCTGCTCTCTCCTCTCATGGAGAACATCTGGGTCGACAGTGGCTGGCCTGAGCATCTCTAGCTCGGCCCATAGGGACCGGAACTTCCCAAAGTGAGCATCAAAGTCTGTGTCCTCTTGACTGAGAGAGTTGATGGCTCCTTTCACTTCATACACCTTGCTTATGTTGGATTTATTAGCATATACCTTCTTAAGAGTGTCCCACAACTCTTTGGAGGTCTCACAAAAGGCATAAGCCTCTTGGAGAGAAGGAGCGAGGCTATTCTGAATGATAGACAACACCATGAGGTCCTCCTGACCTTTCTTCTTCTCCCCAGCATCCGCAATCACCACCTCTTTGCCATCCTCTCCTAGGACAGTCTTCTTGGTGGGGCGGCCTTCTTCAACAACTTCCCAAAGACCTCTGCCTCCGAGAGCTGTTTTGGCAAGTCTTGCCCATGTCAGGTAGTTAGGACCCTTGAGTGTGACTGGTATCATTACCATCTTTGTGTTCTCAGAGGTATCCATCAAGAGAGAAAAGAAAAGAAAAGGTTTCGGATGGTTTTTGCTATTTTTGGCAAATTCTGGAAACAAAGAATCAAGAACAAGATGAACTTTGCCAAAAATAGAATTTAGAACTCAGAGAATTTGCGGAAGAAAGAAAAAGGTTTAGGTCTCAAGAGTAAGGTTGCTCTGATACCATGAAAGAATATGAGATTTGTTTAAGTCATTATGAGAATTATGAAGAAGGTGAAAAGAATCGAGAGAGAGAGAGAGAGAGAGAATCGCATAAGACTAAAGAGAAGAGGAACTCATTTCCTTGATTCATTTTGTGTCTGGTTACATCTTTAATATAGACTACAAGTTGCTATACTAAGACAAACAAGAAACTATAAACAATGTAGACAAATAGGACAAGCTGAGCTCGGACAGGTGAGGTGATAGTGACCTCTCGCCAATCTCTCTCTTCCTTAACCTCACATGTGATCTTGCTTTGTTCCTTAGCTCCCAACGGTCACCTTCTTTATATTAAACAACTCCAGGGACTTAGGATGCTCTTACACGCGATCTCATGTCAATGCCTTACCAGTACTTGCCTTGATATCCAAGCTAGGTTAAGGGAGAGATATCCGTACACCCTTGTACGGATGCGCCACTTAACTCCTCATCAAGCATGCTTCTCTTGATCTCTACTTCTTGTTTATACTCTGAATGTCTTCATGTCAACAATGGTATCTAGAGAAGTGAAGTTTGTTGAGTCTAAAGGGTATTATGAGGAGAAGAAATGGGAAGACCTAGAGGATCTGTCCCGAGCTCCATCAGAGAAGGCAACAACATTGAGAGTGTTGTTGGAGAGGCTAGGGATAGGATTATCCCAAGATCAGGAACCAGGAAGAACCGGACCTTCTAATCAAACTGGAGAAGCTGGAGGAACAACCCCTCTTGATCATGAGAGGGGGAATGGATCTGAATCAGGGGAGCAGGAGCATAACCAAGAGGATTCAGGTCAGCATGATCAGGAGGAGACACAGGAAGTAGAGAGTGAAGCTCAGTCAGGTGGAAATGAGCAGGGAGAACCTACTGGTTTAAGAGAGGAAGCACAAGAGAATGTTCAGGCTGAAGAAAAGGTTGAGACCTTGCGGAGGAGCACAAGGATAAGGAGGGATCCTTCCAACTGGGTAAACACGAGAGTGTACTACAATGCCCAGGCTGTGGAGCATCCCTCTCAAGCCGTGTGTTCCTTTGCAGAGTTTCCAGAAGAGCACATGGTGTTTATGTGTAACTTGGATGAGAATGAGATACCAAGATCTTATGAAGAAGCTATGAAGCACAAGGTTTGGAGAGATTCAGTAGGAGATGAAAGGGATGCAATGATCAGGAATGATACTTGGTATGAGAGTGAGTTACCTAAAGGGAAGAAGGCAGTTTCAAGCAGATGGATCTTCACCATCAAGTACCTTGCAAATGGGGAGATAGATAGGCGCAAGACTAGGCTGGTTGCAAGAGGATTTACACAGACTTATGGGGAAAAGATTACATTGATACTTTTGCACCAGTGGCCAAGCTTCACACAATTCGAATTGTGTTATCTATTGCAACAAACTTGGAGTGGGATTTGTGGCAAATGGATGTGAAGAATGCTTTCTTGCAAGGTGAACTTGAAGATGAAGTATACATGCATCCACCTCCTGGTCTTGAGCATCTAGTAAAGCCAGGGAATGTTTTGAGATTGAAGAAGGCTATATATGGGCTGAAGCAGTCTCCTAGAGCTTGGTACAGAAAGCTTAGTACAACTCTCAATGGGAGAGGGTTCAGGAAGTCTGAACTAGATCATACACTCTTCACACTGGTTGGACCATCAGGGATCATAGTGATTTTGGTGTATGTGGATGATTTGATTATCACAGGGTGTGATAAGGCTGGGATTAAAGCCACCAAAGAGTTTCTCAAGTCTGTGTTTGATATTAAAGACTTGGGAGAGATGAAGTATTTTTTGGGGATTGAGATATGCAGATCTAAGGAGGGTTTGTTTATGTCTCAAAGGAAGTATACTATGGATATGCTGAAGGAGACTGATGTGCTTGGAGGGAAGATAGCTAAGACACCTCTTGAGGAAGGGTATAAGGTCTTGCGTGAGGGGGAGGTTGAAGAGAACCAGTTGTTTGAGGATGCTAAGCTGTATAGGAGGATGGTGGGTAAGCTGATCTACTTGACTATCACCAGACCTGATATATGATTTGCTGTGAATCAAGTGAGCCAACATATGCAGGCGCCAAAGGTACATCACTGGAAGATGGTTGATAGGATACTGAGGTATTTGAGTGGCTCACATGGACAAGGAGTTTGGATGGGTTGCAATGGCAGTACAGAAGTGGTTGGGTATTGTGATGCTGATTGGGCAGGAGATAGAGTGGACAGGAGATCAACTACTGGGTATTGTACATTCATTGGAGGGAATCTGGTTACTTGGAAGAGTAAGAAGCAGAAGGTCATCTCCTGTTCAAGTGCTGAAGCTGAGTATAGAGCTATGTTGAAGCTTACAAATGAGTTGGTGTGGATCAAGGGGATCTTGAAGCACTTGGAGATCGAGCAGGCCACACCTATGACAATGCATTGTGACAATCAAGCAGCTATCCACATTGCCTCCAATTCAGTGTTTCATGAGAGAACAAAGCACATAGAGGTGGATTGTCATAAGGTGAGGCAGATGATCATCTTAGGAGTGATTCTGCCATGTTATACAAGAAGTGAAGATCAGCTTGCAGATGTGTTTACTAAGGCAGCGAGATTGAAGACAATGGAGTCCATACTGTCAAGGCTTGGACTCATTGATCTGACTCCTAGGAGCTGAGCCCCTTAACCATGGAGTCTCCACTCTTTTTCCCTCATCAAGGTTTTATCCCAATGGGTTTTACTTGGTGAGGTTTTTAACGAGGGAGGTCTTCATGGTTTCCAAGCTTGACTTGTTCTACATGGTCAAGCTTGAGGGGGAGTATTGAGATGAAGACCAAGGAGGCTGAGACAGTAACTTTAGAGTTTTACTGTGGTAACTTTATTTTAACCACAGTAACTACTTTGGAAAGTTATCTGATGGGATGAGAAGGTAACTTAGTGAAGAGAAGAGAGGAAACTCGACCAAAGAGGATAAGTGAGGTTAAGGAAGGATAAGGGATCACTTTGACAGCCTGTATGATGCTGGAAAGGAGAAGTTACCTTTATACTAGTGCAAGCATGTGAGAAAGCACAGCCAAGTGATTCAAAAGGAGTTCCAGCCTGTCCTTTGACTACACATGCTTAACCATTTCGAATTTCCTTGTTGCTCTCTCTATTAATACTTGTAAACCTCATCAGTTATTAATTAATGGTGTTTTGAGTCTCTCTCTCTTTATTCTCTCACTAGAATCTCTTAATCTCTTTAATCTTTTCATCTGATTATCCCTGATTGGTTGAATCATGCTCTAATACACAAAAGTGTATAGGGAATACACTGGTCAAGCCTTCAAGCAACATCTAGCACAACATGGGATACTACACCAAACGAGTTGTCCTTATACTCCTCAGCAAAATGGAGTGGCTGAGAGAAAGAATAGGCATCTCATGGAGGTGGCAAGATCAATGATGTTTCAAGCAAATGTCCCTAAGAGGTTTTGGAGTGATGCTGTGGCTACATCCTGTTATCTAATCAACCGGATCCCAACTAAGATTCTACATGATCAGTCCCCTTTTGAAGCCTTGAACAGGTACAAGCCATCATTGGAGCATATGCGAATCTTTGGATGTCTATGCTTTGTTCTGAGGCCAAAAGAGTTGAGAAACAAGCTTGAAGCAACCAGCACAAGAGCTATGTTTGTTGGCTACTCTACTACTCAAAAGGGTTACAAGTGCTATGATCCTACTACTAGAAGGGTTCTAGTCTCTAGAGATGTGAAGTTCATTGAAGCTAAGGGGTTCTATGAGGAAAAGAATCAAGATGAGTTGCTAGAATTGACAAGAGAGTCAGATAGAGCGGCCAGCCTTAGAAGCATTCTAGAGGGCCTTGGGATACATACTACCCAGGATCCGAAGGAAAGACGCAGCACAATAAACACACAACCTACCGAAGCATCAAACTTAGATCATGGGGGGGAAACAACACCTGAACCGGCTGAAGTATATGTTGAAAGCCACGATCAAGAAGGCTCAGGTGATCATGATCAAAGTGTGATACATGAAGATAGGGAGGTACCGAGCCAAGATCAAGAGGATCAAGAGGAGGAAACTAATGCAACTACAACTGAACCTGAACCAGAGCCGGCCGTGCAGCCATTGAGAAGAAGCACCAGAGTGAGAAAGGATAGTTCCAACTGGGTAAACACGAGAGTGTACTACAATGCCCAGGCTGTGGAACATCCCTCTCAAGCTGTGTGTTCCTTTGCTCATTATCCAGAAGAACATTGTGCCTTTATGGTAAGCTTAGATGAGAGCCAGGTACCGAAGTCATATGAGGAAGCCATGAAGGACAAGGAATGGAGGGAATCAGTAGGAGCTGAATCCAATGCAATGATCAAGAATGACACTTGGTATGAGAGTGAGTTACCTAAAGGGAAGAGAGCAGTGTCTAGCAGATGGATCTTCACAATCAAGTACCTAGCAAATGGACAGATTGATTGAAAGAAGACTCGGTTGGTTGCAAGAGGATTTACTCAAACATATGGAGAGGATTATATAGACACATTTGCACCAGTTGCTAAACTACATACCATCAGGATTGTCCTATCACTTGCGGTAAACCTTGAGTGGGGTTTGTGGCAAATGGATGTAAAGAATGCATTCCTACAAGGGGAACTAGAAGATGAAGTGTATATGTTACCTCCTCCCGGTCTAGAGCACTTGGTGAAGAAAGGGAATGTTCTCAGACTAAAGAAAGCTATCTATGGTCTGAAACAATCACCAAGGGCATGGTACCACAAGTTGAGCACAACTCTGAATGGAAGAGGCTTTAGGAAGTCAGAGCTTGATCATACTCTCTTCACACTCAACACACCTTCAGGTATTGTCGTTCTACTTGTATATGTAGATGACATCATTATAACAGGTAGTGATAAAGAAGAGATACAAGCTACCAAAGACTTTCTTAAATCTGTTTTTGAGATTAAAGACTTGGGAGAGATGAAATACTTCCTTGGAATTGAGATATGTAGATCCAAGGAAGGGTTGTTTCTATCCCAAAGAAAGTATACACTTGATCTGTTGAAAGATGCAGGTAAGCTTGATGGAAAGACGGCCAAGACTCCCTTGGAAGATGGATACAAGGTTCCACGTGAGGGGGAGATTGAAGACAGTCCACCATTCAAGGATGCAAAGCTTTATAGGAAGCTAGTGGGTAAGCTTATATACCTAACCATCACACGTCCTGATATTTGTTTTGCTGTGAACCAGGTAAGCCAGCATATGCAAGTTCCAAAAGAACATCATTGGGGAATGGTGAACCGGATCTTGATGTATCTCAATGGCTCAGCGGATCAAGGAGTGTGGATGGGGTGTAATGGGAGTACTGAAGTTGTGGGCTACTGTGATGCGGATTGGGCAGGAGATAGAGCAGATAGAAGGTCCACAACTGGCTACTGCACATTCATTGGAGGGAAATTGGTAACTTGGAAGAGTAAGAAGCAGAAGGTGGTCTCATGCTCGAGTGCTGAAGCTGAATACCGAGCCATGCTGAAGTTGACTAATGAGCTTGTGTGGATCAAAGGGATACTGAAGCACTTGGAGATTACTCAATCCACTCCAATGACAATGCATTGCGACAACCAGGCTGCTATACACATTGCCACCAACTCAGTCTTCCATGAGAGAACCAAGCACATTGAGGTAGATTGTCACAAGGTGAGGCATATTAGATTTGGTGATTTAAAGAGTGATTAAGTCTAATCTGATAATTAAAGAGATTGGAGATTAAGAACAAGAGAGAGACTTAAGAGAGAGAGACTCAAAACTCCATTAATTAATACTGATGAGGGTTTACAAGTATATAAAGAGAGAGCAACAAGGAATTTCGAAATGTATAAGCATGTGTAGTCAAAGGACAGGCTGGAACTCCTTTTGAATCACTTGGCTGTGCTTTCTCACATGCTTGCACTAGTAGAAAAGCATCCTCTCCTTTTCAGCATCATACAGGCTGTCAAAGTGCTCCCTTATCCTTCCTTATCCTCTTTGGTCGAGTTTACTCTCTTCCCTTCACTAAGTTACCTTCTCATGCCATCAGATAACTTCCCAAGTTGTTACTGTGGTTAAACTAAAGTTACCACAGTAAAACTCCAAAGTTACTGTCTACTCCAACTCTCTTCCTCTCTCAATATATCAACTCTTTATTCTCTCATCTCAACACTCCCCCTCAAGCTTGACCATGTGGAACAAGTCAAGCTTGGAAGGACCATGAGATCTCCCTCATTAAAACCTCATTAAAGAAAACCCATTGGGACAAAACCTTAATGAGGAAAAAGAGTAGAGATCACATGATCAGGAGAGTGTATAGACTAACCCTTAGGCGAGAGATCAATGAGTCCTAACCTGATGTGTATGGACTCCATTGTCTTTTGCCTTGCTGCCTTTGTGAACACATCTGCTAACTGATCCTCACTCCGAGTATAACAAGGTAGAATCACCTCAAGAATCATCATCTGCCTCACCTTGTGACAATCAACCTCAATGTGCTTTGTTCTCTCATGGAACACAGAGTTAGATGCAATGTGGATAGCTGCTTGATTATCACAATGCATTGTCATTGGCGTTGCTTGAATAATCTCCAGATGCTTCAAAATCCCTTTTATCCACACTAGCTCATTTGTAAGCTTCAGCATTGCTCTATACTCGGCCTCAGCACTGGAACACGACACTACCTTCTGCTTCTTACTCTTCCAAGTGACCAAGTTACCACCAATGAATGTACAATAGCCTGTGGTTGATCTTCTATCTGCTCGGTCCCCAGCCCAATCTGCATCACAGTAGCCTACAACCTCAATACTCTTGTTACATCCCATCCATACTCCAAGACCAGTAGTTCCATTCAGATACATCAAGATCCTTTCCACCATCCGCCAGTGGTGCTCCTTAGGAACTTGCATGTGTTGACTGACTTGATTCACCGCAAAGCACACATCAGGTCTAGTAATGGTAAGATAAATCAACTTCCCCACTAGCTTCCTATACAGCTTAGGATCATGGAATGGCTTGCTATCCTCAATCTCCCCCTCACGTGGAACCTTGTAACCATCCTCCATTGGCATCTTGGCTGTCTTTCCTCCATAGGCATCTGCTCCCTTCAATAGATCAATCACATACTTCCTTTGAGACATAAACAGTCCTTCCTTTGATCTGCATATCTCAATCCCAAGAAAATATTTCATTTCCCCCAAGTCTTTAATCTCAAAGCTTGCCTTGAGATACTCCTTTGTAGCCTTGATGCCTTCCTTATCACTGCATGTGATGATGATATCATCCACATACACAAGCAATACCACAATACCAGATGAGGTGGTTAGGGTAAAGAGAGTGTGATCCAATTCTGACTTTCTGAACCCTCTCCCATTCAGTGTAGTACTCAACTTGTTGTACCACGCCCTTGGAGACTGCTTGAGACCATAGATAGCTTTCCTCAACCTCAACACATTACCCTTCTTTACTAGATGTTCAAGACCTGGTGGTGGATGCATGTATACTTCATCTTCCAACTCTCCTTGAAGGAATGCATTCTTCACATCCATTTGCCACAAATCCCACTCAAGATTCACAGCTAAAGATAATACAATCCTGATAGTATGAAGTTTAGCCACAGGAGCAAAGGTCTCAACATAGTCCTCACCATATGTCTGAGTAAATCCTCTTGCCACCAACCTAGACTTGCGCCTCTCTATTCTTCCATCAGGATGAAACTTGATTGTGAACACCCATTTACTAGTCACTGCCTTCTTCCCTTTAGGCAGCTCACTCTCATACCATGTTTCATTCTTAATCATGGCTCCGGACTCATCAGCAACTGAATCTCTCCACTCCTTTAAATCCATAGCTTCTTCATATGTCCTTGGAATATAGCTCTCATCCAAGCTTACTGTGAAGGCTGTATGCTCGTCCGGAAACCGGAAACTCTGCAAAGGAACACATAGCTTGAGAAGGATGCTCCACAGCCTGGGCATTGTAGTACACTCTCGTGTTTACCCAGTTGGAATCATCTCTCTTCACCCTTGTGCTCCTCCTTAGCTCATGAACTTGTTCTTCTTGTGGCTCTTGCCCATCTTCACTTGATTGAGCACCACTCTCATTTGACCCATCTCCTTCACTAGACTGAGTACCACTCTCATCTGAGCCAGTAGACTCTCTTTGCCCATCTCCACTAGACTGAGCACCACTCTCTACTTCTTGTGTCACCTCTTGATTATGCTGGCCTGAATCTTGATTTTGCACTTGCTCATGAGATTCAGTTCCATTCCCCCTCTCATGATCAAGAGGAGTTGTTCTTTCAGCTTCACTAGTCGGATTGGAAGACTCTCTTCTTCCAGATTCCTGATCCTGGGATAACCCTATCCCTAGCTTCTCCAACAGCACCCTCAGTGTTGTTGCTCTATCAGATGGAGCTTGAGACAAATCCTTCAGATTTTTCCACTCCTTTTCTTCATAATACCCTTTTGATTCAATAAACTTCACTTCTCTAGATACCATCACTCTCCTTGCTTCAGGATCATAGCACTTGTATCCCTTCTGACTGATAGAGTATCCAATGAACATAGCCTTAGTGCTCTTTGCCTCCAGCTTGTTTCTCTGTTCTCCTGGACTCATGACATAGCATACACAGCCAAATACCCGTAGGTGATCAATAAAAGGCTTGCTCTTATTCAGCACCTCAAATGGAGACAGATTCTTTAGTATCTTGGTTGGGACCCGGTTGATGAGATAGCAAGCAGTCTGTACAGCATCTCCCCCAAAACGTTTTGGGACATTTGCATGAAACATCATCGACCTAGCAACCTCCATCAAGTGCCTATTCTTCCTCTCAGCTACACCATTCTGCTGTGGTGTGTAGGGACAACTGGTCTGATGCACAATCCCATGCTTGGCTAGATGACTCTTGAAGGCATTGCTGATGTATTCACCTCCGTT
Organism: Brassica rapa; assembly: GCF_000309985.2. Classification (NCBI taxonomy): domain Eukaryota; kingdom Viridiplantae; phylum Streptophyta; class Magnoliopsida; order Brassicales; family Brassicaceae; genus Brassica; species Brassica rapa. Next base: position 17,094 of record NW_022610234.1, on the reverse strand, counting down.
GTCTGATCTCAGTACCTTCACAGTAGCATTGTATTGATTAGATACATATGCTTGGAAGTTCATAAACGCTTCTAGCACCTTATCTTTAGATGGAAGCAATGTGAGCCATGTATACTTAGACTTCTCATCAATGAATGTCACAAAGTATTTATGGCTGTCTCTAGACATGCATGGAGCGGTCCACACATCCGAGTGAACTAGATCAAAGCAATGCTCATAAGTAGTCTTAGATGTTGGGAAAACAGTCCTACAATGCTTTCCTAATATGCATGCTTCACAATCCAAGTGATTGAATGACATATTAGGGATTATCAATTCAATGGCACGAGCATGAGGATGTCCTAATCTAGCATGCCAAGTAATACTATCAATCTTCTCAGCAGTACTACTCAAGCAAATAGAATCAAAGGGATTAGAGGTCTTAGCCAAGTCGAGGTGGTATAGCTGATTTTTGCTGTCTCCTCTGCCAATGACTCTCCCAGTCTTCAAATCTTGAAACTCAACTTCATCAGGTCTGAATACTACTTGACAATCAAGATCAATGGTAGCTTTCTTCACAGATAATAGATTTGAAGTGAACTGAGGCATGTAGAAGGCAGCCGTGTCCTTCTCAAACAGTTTGAGCTTTCCCACTCCTTCTATTGGGATCATAGCACCATTAGCTATCCTAACACTCCCTGTTGCAGCCTTGATCTCACTTATAAGCCTCCTATCACTGATCATATGATGACTTGCTCCAGAATCAATCACCATGGGTTTAGAAGCTCCGGATTGTATAGCATGCTTCTTGCTTGCTGCTAAGGCTTGTACATGTTCCATGAACACTCTCCATTCCTTCCTGGTGATGCGATCATCAGCTCCACTCCCTTTCTCCTGCTCTCTTAACACCCCACTGTCTTCTACTGATTCCCCCATGTAGGCTGAGTAAGAACACTCTCCCACAACTCTCTTTCTACCCTTTCCTATGTTGATAGAAGCTTTGGATAGCATTCTGCACCTTCTCTTCTTCCGGAAGCCCTCACTCCTACTCCCGGTTAGCCTCCATGAGCCCTCACTCCTACTCATGGTTAGCTTCTGGAAGCTCTCACTCCTACTCCCAGTTGGCTTCCATGAGCTCTCACTCCTACTCATGGTTAGCCTCTCATCATCTCTCATTATCTCATACGCCCTTCTTATAAGCCCACAAATCTCTTCCATTTCCGGAAGCTGTTCCCCTCTTAGAACCATCTCTACCAGCCACCCATATGATGACTCCATGCTCGCCAAGAGCTTCAAGACCGTCTCTTGCTCTTGTGTAGTATCCCCATCCACATGGGATCTCAACCCTTGTAGTTCAACCCACAAATGTTGTAGCTTCCTCACATGGTTATTGAACTCTTCTCTTCCTGGTTTACCTCCACTAATCACCTTCTTGACTTCATACACTCTCCTAAGACTGATCTTGTTCTCATAAACATCTTCAATCTTCTCAAGCAGTGTACTTTCTTCAAGACTAAAGCAATTTCCACTTGTTTCTCTTGCTGTCTGATCTTTCTCAGCAGCTTTACCCTTCAAAGACTCTTCCTTCTCATGGTTTCTCCAAACTCCACACCTCTTCAGAGTCGTTTTCATTTGTGAGAACCACCCCCACTCATTCCCTCTCTCTTCCTTCTCTTCACGCCTTGCTGAACTACAAGCTAGACCCATCTTCTGACCTTGTCAAACACCTAAAGAGACTCCCTTGAAGCTGACTCTCCAAAAGAAACACCAACAGACACAAACTTGACTTTTAAAGGATCTAGCTCTTGAAAAATCTCAAGAACTCTCAAGAACACTCAAGAACACTCAAGAACATTTAGAAAAACAAAATCACTCTCTCCTTTTAAAGTAACCTGGCTCTGATACCATATTAGATTTGGTGATTTAAAGAGTGATTAAGTCTAATCTGATAATTAAAGAGATTGGAGATTAAGAACAAGAGAGAGACTTAAGAGAGAGAGACTCAAAACTCCATTAATTAATACTGATGAGGGTTTACAAGTATATAAAGAGAGAGCAACAAGGAATTTCGAAATGTATAAGCATGTGTAGTCAAAGGACAGGCTGGAACTCCTTTTGAATCACTTGGCTGTGCTTTCTCACATGCTTGCACTAGTAGAAAAGCATCCTCTCCTTTCCAGCATCATACAGGCTGTCAAAGTGCTCCCTTATCCTTCCTTATCCTCTTTGGTCGAGTTTACTCTCTTCCCTTCACTAAGTTACCTTCTCATGCCATCAGATAACTTCCCAAGTTGTTACTGTGGTTAAACTAAAGTTACCACAGTAAAACTCCAAAGTTACTGTCTACTCCAACTCTCTTCCTCTCTCAATATATCAACTCTTTATTCTCTCATCTCAACAAGGCAGATGATACTTCTTGGAGTCATCTTACCATGTTACACAAGAAGTGAAGATCAGCTAGCAGATGTGTTCACAAAGGCAGCAAGGCAGAAGACAATTGAGTCCATTCATAGCCGGCTAGGACTCATTGATCTCACGAGGAGGAGCTAAGCCCCTTAGCTATGAGGTCTTTACTCTTTTTCCCTTATCAAAGTTTTGTCCCAATGGGTTTTCTTTGGTAAGGTTTTTAATGAGGAAGATCTCATGGCTATCCAAGCTTAGACTTTCACAAAGCTAAGCTTGAGGGGGAGTGTTGAGATGAGGTCTTTTTGAGATGAGATCATGAAATGGAGTGATGAGTAATGAATGGGAGGAAAGGGCATGAAGTAGTGAAGCATTAGGAAGAAAGGGATTGAGGAGGCTGAGTCCGTACAATCCGTACACTCCGTACATGAGGAGTGGCCGTACAAGTCTTGGGTAACACTCTTCACTATTCAGGATGGTTACTTGTGAAAAGGGTGATGGTAACTATGAAGAGTTACCAGCACTTGATCAGACCGTTGAGGGAAGGATAAGGCCGCGGCTTGACAGGCTGTATGCAGCTGGAAAGGGAAAGCAACCTTATCCATTCATCCCACACATGTGGAGTCTCCCATTGGCTTAGTTTGAATTAGGCGCCTATCTTATCCTTGACTCCACATGCTTTGCTTACTTTACCTTTGAGGAAAACCCTTGTATGCTTTCCTATATATTTGTAATCTCTTCATTTATGATAAACACACAGTTCTTGACACAAAAACACTCTCTTAGACTCAAAGACTCTCAATCATGATTCTACACTAAACTCTTAGCTAAACTCGTTCTAAATCACCTCTAAACTTCTCTAAATTCCTTTCTTTTCTTATATCAAACTCAGATTCTCTAAAGTTCATATACATGTCCATGAGCCGGTTCTATATTCTTTATAAGACTATCATCACTTATCATATGATGTGAAGCACCTGAATCAATAATCAATAGTTTTATTCCTTGAGCAATATGATTCCTAGGTGGTTCTTTTATCAGTTTCAATTTATCAATGAGATCAAGCAATGTGGATTCATTTCTACATATCCTATCAGCAGTAAAGGTTTTATAACTATCCGGTTCAGTTCTCATCCTATCAAAGTTTTCTAGCAAGTTATCACAAGTTCTAGGCAACACATGAGCAGTATAGGAATAACCAAGGGTGTTTCCGAGGGTGTTACCAGACTCTTTAAGGGCTTTGATCAAGGCATCAATGTCTGACTTCTTGATCACCTCATGATCCATGTTCTTCACGGCTCCTTGGTGGTGAGAGGTTAAGGCTCTTCCTTCACCTTCCTCTTGGGTAAACACGCGAGTGTACTACAATGCCCAAGCTGTGACTTTTTTCGTGGTGTTGTTGACGTTGTTGAAAGCTAATTTCGAAGTAGGCCTTGCTTTTCTCCGCTGGGAGCAGCTCACACTATGGTGGAGGAGGTGCCGTGAAGATCTAGGAGTGTGAGCAGTACGAGCTGAAAGGCTCCCATACTGAGCATCCTTCTCAAGTTGTGTGTTCCTTTGCTCAATACCCTGAAGAACATTGTGCCTTCATGGTTAACTTGGATGAGAACTACATCCCAAGAAGCTATGAAGAAGCAATCATGGATAAAGAATGGAAGGAATCAGTTGGAGCTGAAGCAGGAGCTATGATCAAGAATGATACATGGTATGAGAGTGAGTTACCAAAAGGGAAGAAGGCTGTGACTAGTAGATGGATATTCACAATCAAGTACAAGGCTGATGGAAAGATTGAGAGGAAGAAGTCAAGGCTAGTTGCAAGGGGTTTCACTCAAACTTATGGAGACGATTACATAGAAACCTTTGCACCAGTAGCTAAACTACACACAATCCGGATTGTATTAAGCTTGGCTGTGAATCTTGGATGGGGGTTATGGAAAATGGATGTGAAGAATGCCTTTCTACAAGGTGAACTTGAGGATGAAGTGTATATGCATCCACCTCCAGGCCTTGAACACTTAGTGAAGAGAGGGAATGTGTTGAGGTTGAAGAAAGATATCTATGGACTGAAGCAATCACCAAGAGCTTGGTACAACAAGCTGAGCACTTCTCTCAATGGCCGAGGCTTCAAGAAGTCTGAACTAGATCACACTCTCTTCACACTCACGACTCCCTCAGGTATGATTGCACTCCTTGTGTATGTGGATGATATCATTATCACAGGAAGTGATAAGGAAGGTATCATAGCAACCAAGGAGTTCCTTAAATCCATGTTTGAGATTAAAGACTTGGGAGAAATGAAATACTTTCTTGGAATTGAGATATGTAGATCCAAGGAAGGTTTGTTCATGTCCCAAAGGAAGTATACACTTGATCTTTTGAAAGGCGCAGGTGCTTATGGAGGCAAGACAGCAAGGATGCCTATGGAGGATGGCTACAAAGTCCCACGAGAGGGGGAGATTGAAGACAGCAAACCTTATCAGGATCCTAAACTCTATGGAAAACTAGTTGGCAAATTGATTTACCTTACCATAACTAGACCTGACATTTGTTTTGCTGTCAATCAGGTGAGTCAACACATGCAAGTGCCTAAGGAGCATCACTGGCGCATGGTGGAGAGGATCTTGATGTATCTCAACGGCTCACCTGATCAAGGAGTATGGATGGGCTGCAATGGAAGCACTGAAGTGGTGGGATACTGTGATGCGGATTGGGCTGGTGATAGAGCAGACAGGAGATCAACCACAGGCTATTGCACATTCATTGGAGGCAACTTGGTGACTTGGAAGAGTAAGAAGCAGAAGGTGGTGTCTTGCCCAAGTGCAGAAGCTGAGTATAGAGCTATGCTGAAGCTGACCAACGAGCTGGTGTGGATCAAGGGCATCTTGAAGCATTTGGAGATTGATCAAGCCACGCCAATGACAATGCATTGTGATAACCAAGCCGCCATCCACATTGCCTCCAACTCGGTGTTCCATGAGAGAACCAAGCACATTGAAGTTGATTGCCACAAGGTGAGGCAGATGATCATCTTAGGAGTCATCTTGCCATGCTACACAAGAAGTGAAGATCAGTTAGCGGATGTGTTCACCAAAGCTGCAAAACAGAAGACAATGGAGTCCATTCACATACGGTTGGGCCTCATTGATCTTGGGAAGAGAAGGAGCTGATCCCCTTGGCTGTGAGGTCTTTACTCTTTTTCCCTTATCAAGGTTTTATCCCAATGGGTTTTCCTTGGTAAGGTTTTTAATGAGGAAGATCTCATAGCTATCCAAGCTTAGACTTTCACAAAGTTAAGCTTGAGGGGGAGTGTTGAGTTGAGTTGAGTATAAGTGTGGAGCAAGTGAGGAGTTGAGACTAAGGAGATGAGTTGAAGCTTGGGAAGGTTTGGGTAAGGTCCGTACAAGTCCGTACAGTCCGTACATGACCGTACACATGAAGATGGGTAAAACATTGACAAGGGTAAAGAAGTTACTTGCGGTAACTTAGGTGAAGGGAAGGAACTTACCTTGATGCATCAGACCGTTGAGGGATAAGGTAGAGCGCGCCTTGACAGGCTGGAACAGCTGGAAAGGCAAGAGCATCTCGGTCCAAGATGCTAGATACTCCGCACATGTGGAGAAGCTAATTGGCTAGTCCAAATGAGCTTATCCTCTCCTGATTGACCTCACATGCTTTAGTCTTCTCTTGATTTCGAAAACCCTTGTATGCTCACACTATATATATTGTAACTCATGTCCTTAATGAAAGATCAGATAGTTCTAAACAATCTTTCTCTTTACTCATTTCACTATGATTCTCCATTAGTCTCCAAGTTGTTTTTAATCTCTTATTCTCCTTCTCTAATCCTTTCTAAACTCAGATAATCCTTTACATTCCTAAAAGTCATATGATCCTTTCTCAGCCTTGTGCTCCTCCTCAATACTGGTTGTTCTTGCTCTTGAACCGGCTCAGCTTGTGTATGCGGTTCTTGTACTTCACTCTGATGTTCTTCCTAAACACTACTCGCGAGTAGTCTTGAAGGTGAAGCACAAGAACCGCATACACAAGAACCGCATACACAAGCTGAGCCGGTTCAAGAGCAAGAACAACCAGTATTGAGGAGGAGCACAAGGCTGAGAAAGGATCATATGACTTTTAGGAATGTAAAGGATTATCTGAGTTTAGAAAGGATTAGAGAAGGAGAATAAGAGATTAAAAACAACTTGGAGACTAATGGAGAATCATAGTGAAATGAGTAAAGAGAAGATTGTTTAGAACTATCTGATCTTTCATTAAGGACATGAGTTACAATATATAGTGTGAGCATACAAGGGTTTTCGAAATCAAGAGAAGACTAAAGCATGTGAGGTCAATCAGGAGAGGATAAGCTCATTTGGACTAGCCAATTAGCTTCTCCACATGCGCGAAGTATCTAGCATCTTGGACCGAGATGCTCTTGCCTTTCCAGCTGTTCCAGCCTGTCAAGGCGCGCTCTACCTTATCCCTCAACGGTCTGATGCATCAAGGTAAGTTCCTTCCCTTCACCTAAGTTACCGCAAGTAACTTCTTTACCCTTGTCAATGTTTTACCCATCTTCATGTGTACGGTCATGTACGGACTGTACGGACTTGTACGGACCTTACCCAAACCTTCCCAAGCTTCAACTCATCTCCTTAGTCTCAACTCCTCACTTGCTCCACACTTATACTCAACTCAACTCAACAACTTTCACCCGCAAGACCAGATGAACCAGCTCCTGATGCGCCGGCCTCACTTGTCTCTGCAAAAAGGTGAGCTCTTCCCTCTCTGTCCTTGTTGAACTTGGCCGGCTTCAGATGGGGGTGTAGGATCCAGCACTGACTCCTCTTGTGTCCCGGCTTCTTGCAATGGTCACAGTTTCCACTGAACTTCCTTTCCTCTCCACGGTAAGCGGATTTGTTTGCTTGGATTGCTTCAGCCTTGTTGGACAGAGCCATGTCTCCTTTCCCTCCAAACAAACCAAGTGACCCCTCTTCCTTCTGAATCTGCGCACACACTTCCTCCATAGATGGGAGACTCGGCATCCTCAACATGTGCATGATCACATCATTGAATGGAGGATCCAGTGTCAACAGCAATCCAAACCCTGATCCTGCTCCCGCCTCTCCATGAGTAGCTCTTGATCAGTGGTGCTTGGTCTCAACGATTCAAGCTCAGACCAGAAGGATCTATACTTGCCCAATGCTTGGTGAACTCCTCCCCATCTTGTACCAGTGTGTTGATGGCTTTCTTGATCTCATACACACGGTTCAGATTGGTAACATTCCCAAAAGTCTTTTGGAGTACCTCCCACAGGTGTTTTGGAGTCTCGCAGTAGCTGTAGGCCTCCAAGAGATGCTCTTCAAGGGCCCCTTGTAGCACTGAAAGCACCATCAAGTCTTCTTGAATCCACTTCTTCTCGGCAGCAGCAACTTGATCTCCAACACCTTCACCTCCTTCTCCGTCTTTAGCCACTGGCTTGGCTGCATCATCCGTGATGTGACTCCAAAGCCCTAGCCTTCCAATGGCTGTCTTCACCAGCCTTGACAACAACAGGTAGTTACTACCACCCTTCAACGCAACAGGAACTGTAATGACCTTGTAGTTTCCCTCCATCTTGTTTTGTTAGAACCGAAAAGAAAGTATGAAAGAGTATGAACTGAAGCTGAAGAACACTCTAAATCTCAATACCAAAGCCAACCTGGCTCTGATACCATATGATTTTAGAGAGTTGAACAGGTATTGAGAGATTTAGAGAGAGATTAAAGTGAGATGAGATGATTTATGAAATGTAGAAGAGAAACATGATGAACTAGAGAGAGATTATGATGAACTCGTGTTATCCATTAATCAAGACAGAGTTTAACATATATAGAGAGAGACATTAGGGTATTCAGGAGCACTAAGCATATGAAGTCAAGGATAAGATTGCTTTAATTCAAATGTAAACCAATGGGAGCTGTCACACGCTTTTGGCATCTTGGACTAGGTTCCTTTTGCCTTTACAGCCTGTTCCAGCCTGTGAGGATAAGGCTCAGTCACTCTATCCATCCAAACGGTCATATCCTCTAAGGTAAAACCCCTTTGGCCGTTTACTTCTTTCACGCGGTAACTCCCCTTCTTGGTCGAGTAGTGGATTGATCCGGACCGTACGGATGGTACGGCCGGTACGGCCTTGTACGGCCTGATCACTCCCAAGCTCTCCTTCTCTTTGCCTTCACACAATCTCATTCCCAACTCCTTAAGCCATCTTCTCACATATTGATCAACTCATTTCAACAGTAAGAAGCTTGATTTTGATACATAAAATGGTGGAGAAACACCAGGAAGTTGAATAAATCTCATAGGAGTTGGTATGAAGAAGTTATCCCACTTTCTAATCAGGTGATTCCAGTTTCCCAGTTTGGGAATAGGACAGCTTCTTCGTCGTTCCAATCAAACCAGGATGAATCACTTTGTAAGAAGCTTGATTTTGATACTTAAAATGGTGGAGAAACACCAGGAAGTTGAATAAATCTCATAGGAGTTGGGATGAAGAAGTTATCCCACTTTCTAATCAGGTGATTCCAGTTTCCCAGTTTGGGAATAGGACAGCTTCTTCCGTCGTTCCAATCAAACCAGGATGAATCACTTTGTAAGAAGCTTGATTTGGATACATAAGTGTTGTAGAATCACCAGGAAGTTGAATAAATCTCATAGGAGTTGGGATGAAGAAGTTATCCCACTTTCAAATCAGGTGATTCCAGTTTCCCAGTTTGGGAATAGGACAGCTTCTTCGTCGTTCCAATCAAACCAGGATGAATCACTTTGTAAGAAGCTTGATTTTGATACATAAAATGGTGGAGAAACACCAGGAAGTTGAATAAATCTCATAGGAGTTGGTATGAAGAATTTATCCCACTTTCTAATCAGGTGATTCCAGTTTCCCAGTTTGGAAATAGGACAGCTTCTCCGTTGTTCCAATCAAACCAGGATGAATCACTTTGTAAGAAGCTTGATTTGGATACATAATGCGTTGAAGAATCACCAGGAAGTTGAATAAATCTCATAGGAGTTGGGATGAAGAAGTTATCCCACTTTTAAATCAGGTGATTCCAGTTTCCCAGTTTGGGAGTAGGACAGCTTCTTCGTCGTTCCAATCAAACCATGATGAATCACTTTGTAAGAAGCTTGATTTTGATACATAAAATTGTGGAGAAACACCAGGAAGTTGAATAAATCTCATAGGAGTTGGGATGAAGAAGTTATCCCACTTTCTAATCAGGTGATTCCAGTTTCCCAGTTTGGGAATAGGACAGCTTCTCCGTCGTTCCAATCAAACCAGGATGAATCACTTTGTAAGAAGCTTGATTTGGATACATAAAGTGTTGGAGAATCACCAGGAAGTTGAATAAATCTCATAGGAGTTGGGATGAAGAAGTTATCCCACTTTCAAATCAGGTGATTCCAGTTTCCCAGTTTGGGAATAGGACAGCTTCTTCGTCGTTCCAATCAAACCAGGATGAATCACTTTGTAAGAAGCTTGATTTTGATACATAAAGTGGTGGAGAAACACCAGGAAGTTGAATAAATCTCATAGGAGTTGGTATGAAGAATTTATCCCACTTTCTAATCAGGTGATTCCAGTTTCCCAGTTTGGGAATAGGACAGCTTCTCCGTCGTTCCAATCAAACCAGGATGAATCACTTTGTAAGAAGCTTGATTTGGATACATAATGTGTTGGAGAATCACCAGGAAGTTGAATAAATCTCATAGGAGTTGGGATGAAGAAGTTATCCCACTTTTAAATCAGGTGATTCCAGTTTCCCAGTTTGGGAATAGGACAGCTTCTTCGTCGTTCCAATCAAACCATGATGAATCACTTTGTAAGAAGCTTGATTTTGATACATAAAATGGTGGAGAAACACCAGGAAGTTGAATAAATCTCATAGGAGTTGGGATGAAGAAGTTATCCCACTTTCTAATCAGGTGATTCCAGTTTCCCATTTTGGGAATAGGACAGCTTCTTCGTCGTTCCAATCAAACCAGGATGAATCACTTTGTAAGAAGCTTGATTTGGATACATAAAGTGTTGGAGAAACACCAGGAAGTTGAATAAATCTCATAGGAGTTGGGATGAAGAAGTTATCCCACTTTCTAATCAGGTGATTCCAGTTTCCCAGTTTGGGAATAGGACAGCTTCTCCGTCGTTCCAATCAAACCAGGATGAATCACTTTGTAAGAAGCTTGATTTGGATACATAAAGTGTTGTAGAATCACCAGGAAGTTGAATAAATCTCATAGGAGTTGGGATGAAGAAGTTATCCCACTTTCAATCAGGTGATTCCAGTTTCCCAGTTTGGGAATAGGACAGCTTCTTCGTCGTTCCAATCAAACCAGGATGAATCACTTTGTAAGAAGCTTGATTTTGATACATAAAATGGTGGAGAACACCAGGAAGTTGAATAAATCTCATAGGAGTTGGTATGAAGAAGTTATCCCACTTTCAAATCAGGTGATTCCAGTTTCCCAGTTTGGGAATAGGACAGCTTCCCGTCGTTCCAATCAAACCAGGATGAATCACTTTGTAAGAAGCTTGATTTGGATACATAAAGTGTTGGAGAACACCAGGTGTTGAGTTGAGCTGAATATATGTATGAAGAGCTAAGGAGTTGAAGAGGAAAGGAGATGAGGAAGCTTAAGGAGTTTAGGGAGAGCATGGTACGGACGTCCGTACAAGGCCGTACAAGCCGTACAGTCCGTACCATCCAGCATCGACCAAGACTTACCTTGCATCAGCCAAGTAACACGGTAACTAAGGTAAAGGGAAGGAACTTACCTTGAGGCATCAGACCGTTTAGGGATAAGGTAGAGCGCGCCTTGACAGGCTGGAACAGCTGGAAAGGCAAGAGCATCTCGGTCCAAGATGCCAGATACTCCGCGCATGTGGAGAAGCTAATTGGCTAGTCCAAATGAGCTTATCCTCTCCTGATTGACCTCACATGCTTGAGTCTTCTCTTGATTTCGAAAACCCTTGTATGCTCACTCTATATATTGTAACTCATCAACCCTAATGAAGATTATGCAGTTTGAGTCTCTCTAATCTCTTAGACACTATGGTTTTCTCTTAGACACTAAACGGCTCTATCTAGTCTCCTAATCTTTCACAAACTTCTCTTAATCACTTCCTAACTCTCTTATTCTGATTACTCTAAGGATCTCTTAATCTCATATGGTATCAGAGCCAGGTTCATTTGAATCTGGGGTTTGATCTTTAGAGAGTTACAAGCTAAACGTCTTTGAAGCTACACGCGAGTAGTCTTGAAGGTGTTGAAGCTGTGGTCCGTTCTAGTTGAAGCTGTGCTACGTTCTGTTGGTTTGCGTGATTCTAGACTCAAGGTTGGTGTGTACGAAATCCAAGATTCAAGTTTTCAAGTCAAGCAAAGATGGAACATGGGATGAACATGAGGATGAAGGTAGCGGTTACTTTCAAAGGTAGCAACTACCTTGTGTGGTCTCGGATGGTGAAGACTGCGGTGGGAAGTAAGGGTTTGTGGGGGCACATCACAACAGGGGAGGCTCCGAAACTCATTACTCAGGGAGGAGATCAAGAAGAGGTCTCCAATGAAGCGGCTGTGGAGAAATGGCAACAAGAAGACATGCTGGTGATGACGGTTCTACACGCATCCTTGGACCCAGCTATCTTGGATGCCTACAGCTACTGTGAATCAGCCAAGGAGCTGTGGGACACGCTGAAGAAGGTGTATGGGAACACTTCCAACCTCAGCCGTGTGTTTGAAGTGAAGCTAGCGATCAACCGTCTTGCACAAGAGGACATGGAGTTCACTAAGCACTTGGGGAGGTTCAGGTCCTTATGGTCAGAGCTGGAGATGCTGAGGCCGAGCACAACTGATCCAGATCAGCTGAATGAGAGGCGCGAGCAAGACAAGGTCTTTGGGCTGCTTCTCACACTGAACCCGGCCTACACCCAGCTCATCCAGCACATGTTAAGGTCAGACAAGCTTCCGGACCTTGAGGAGGTGTGTGCACAAATCCAAAGGGAGCAGGGATCTGGGTTTGTTTGGAGGAAAGGGGGAGCTCTCTCTTGCCAATCAAGCAGCTCATGAGGATTCAACCGAGGCTCCACAAGCAAACAAGGCATCTCACGGGAAGTACGAGGACAGGAAGTTCAATGGCAACTGTGATCATTGCAAGAAGCATGGTCATAAGAAGAGCCAATGCTGGATACTGCACCCACACCTCAAGCCGGCCAAGTTCATGAAGGAGCGTGAGGGAAGGGCAAATGTGACTGAAGGTTCAAGCGGAGCTGGCACCAGCAAGATCAGTGAAGTGGATGGGCTTGGAGGCAATGATGGGAATGGGAAGTCTCTGGTGGCTTACACAGGCGCCTCAAGCTCCCGCAGCAATGATGACTACATCAAGAGATCAGACCTTGATGCCCTCTTCAAAATGCTAAAGGAAAACGGTAACACTTACGGTTATTCCTTTGGAGCTTCTATGATTGCATATAAGGATGATCACTTGATTAGAGAACTAGTAGAACGGTTAGAAGCTAGGAATGAGTATAGACATGCTCACATTGCTAGAACTGATAAGATGCATCCATCACTTAGTAATCTATGCCATAATGCTAAACGAGTAGGTAAACCATTGATTGTTGATTCTGGTGCATCACATCATATGATAAGTGATGAAAACTTGATTAAGGATATAGAACCTACACATGGGCATGTGATGATAGCAAATGGGGATAAGATACCCATTAGAGGAATAGGAAAGCTTAAGCTGTTTAACAAAGAATCTAGAGCTTTTTACATGCCTGAATTCACATCAAACCTATTATCAGTGAAGAAATGTACTAATGATTTACAATGCAATGTTATCTTTAGTCCTAATGATGTGAAGTTTCAGGATATTGAGAGCAGCAGGTTGATTGGGAAAGGGGTGACTAAGGGAGATCTCTATATGCTTGAAGAACTCACTTCTGTTCCTGATTATAGTTGCTCGTTTACTTCTGCTTCTTTGTTGAATAAAAATGCATTGTGGCATGCTAGAGTAGGACACCCTCATGTTAAAGCTTTGAACTTAATGGTACCAGGTGTTGTGTTTGAGAATAAGATTGTGAAGCTTGCATTTTAGGCAAGCATTGTAGAACTGTGTTTCAAAAGTCTACTACCGTTTATGATAATTGCTTTGATCTAATTCATTCAGATGTATGGACTGCCCCTTGCTTATCTAGAGATAGTTATAAGTATTTTGTCACATTCATTGATGAAAAATCCAAATACACCTGGTTAACCTTAATTCAGACCAAAGATAGGGTACTTGATGCATTTAGGAACTTTCAAACTTATGTAACTAACCATTATCATGCTAAGATTAAAATTTTGAGATCAGATAATGGAGGAGAGTACACGAGTCATGCATTCAAGCAACACCTATCACAACATGGGATCCTACATCAAACAAGCTGTCCTTATACTCCACAGCAAAATGGAGTGGCTGAGAGGAAGAATAGGCATCTCATGGAAGTGGCAAGGTCACTTATGTTTCAGAGTAATGTTCCAAAGAGATTTTGGAGTGATGCGGTTGCCACTGCTTGTTACCTGATAAACAGAACTCCAACCAAAGTTCTGAATGAGAAGGCTCCATTTGAAGTTCTGAACAGGTACAAGCCAGCTCTTGATTACTTGCGAGTCTTTGGATGCCTATGCTTTGTCCTCAAACCAGGAGAGATGATCAACAAGCTAGAAGCAAGAGCACTAAGGCTGTGTTCATAGGATACTCAGCTACACAGAAAGGATACAAATGCTATGATCCTATAGCAAGGAGAGTTCTTGTATCTAGAGATGTGAAGTTCTTGGAAGATAGAGGATACTATGAAGAAAAGAATCAAGAAGACCTGAAGGACTTAACATCAGACAAGGCCACCACCTTGCGGATCATTCTTGAAGGTCTTGGAATCAGTACATCCCAGGATCCGAGGAATCACGCAACTACACCTCCTGAAGTTGGTTCACCATCCCACCTTGATCATGAGGGAGGAGAGGAGCATGAGGAGCCTATGCAAGAGGCCAACCAAGATGAAGGAGGAGTAGAGAATGAAGGAGAAGAGAGCATAGGCTCGGATGGTCATGGACATGATCATGGTGTGACACAAACACCTTCTCAAGATGAAGTGGTAGAAGAACAACAGGAAGAAGAACCAGTTGTGCAGCCACTAAGAAGGAGTACAAGGATAAGGAAGGATCCTTCCAGTTGGGTAAACACGAGAGTGTACTACAATGCCCAAGCTGTGGAGCATCCTTCTCAAGCCGTGTGCTCCTTTGCTCAATATCCAGAAGCACATTGCGCGTTCATGGTAAACTTGGATGAGAATCACATCCCAAGAAGCTATGAAGAAGCAATGAAAGATAAAGAATGGAAGGAATCAGTTGGAGATGAGGCAGGAGCGATGATCAAGAATGATACATGGTATGAGAGTGAGTTACCAAAAGGGAAGAAGGCTGTGACTAGTAGATGGATATTCACAATCAAGTACAAAGCGGATGGAAAGGTTGAGAGGAAGAAGTCAAGGCTAGTTGCAAGAGGTTTCACTCAAACTTATGGAGAAGATTACATAGAAACCTTTGCACCAGTAGCTAAACTCCACACAATCCGGATTGTACTAAGCTTGGCTGTGAATCTTGGATGGGGGTTATGGCAAATGGATGTGAAGAATGCGTTTCTACAAGGTGAACTTGAGGATGAAGTGTATATGCATCCACCTCCAGGCCTTGAACACTTAGTAAAGAGTGGGAATGTACTGAGATTGAAGAAAGCCATCTATGGACTGAAGCAATCACCAAGGGCTTGGTACAACAAGTTGAGCACTACTCTGAATGGCCGAGGCTTCAAGAAGTCTGAACTAGATCACACTCTCTTCACTCTCACGACTCCCTCAGGTATGATTGCTCTCCTTGTGTATGTTGATGATATCATTATCACAGGGAGTGATAAGGAAGGTATCATAGCAACCAAGGAGTTTCTTAAATCCATGTTTGAGATTAAAGACTTGGGAGAAATGAAATACTTCCTTGGAATTGAGATATGTAGATCCAAGGAAGGTTTGTTCATGTCCCAAAGGAAATATACACTTGATCTTTTGAAAGGTGCAGGTGCTTATGGAGGCAAGACAGCAAGGATGCCTATGGAGGATGGCTACAAAGTCCCACGAGAGGGGGAGATTGAAGACAGCAAACCTTATCAGGATCCTAAACTCTATAGAAAACTAGTTGGCAAATTGATTTATCTTACTATAACTAGACCTGACATTTGCTTTGCTGTGAATCAGGTGAGTCAACACATGCAAGTGCCTAAGGAACATCACTGGCACATGGTGGAGAGGATCTTGATGTATCTCAACGGCTCACCTGATCAAGGAGTATGGATGGGCTGCAATGGAAGCACTGAAGTGGTGGGATATTGTGATGCGGATTGGGCTGGTGATAGAGCAGACAGGAGATCAACCACAGGCTATTGCACATTCATTGGAGGCAACTTGGTGACTTGGAAGAGCAAGAAGCAGAAGGTAGTGTCATGTTCAAGTGCAGAAGCCGAGTATAGAGCCATGCTGAAGCTCACCAACGAGTTGGTATGGATCAAAGGCATCTTGAAGCACTTGGAGATTGATCAAGCAACTCCAATGACAATGCATTGTGACAATCAAGCTGCCATCCACATTGCATCCAACTCGGTGTTTCATGAGAGGACCAAGCACATTGAAGTTGATTGTCACAAGGTGAGGCAGATGATTGTGCTAGGGGTGATCTTGCCATGTTACACAAGGAGTGAAGATCAGCTAGCGGATGTGTTCACCAAGGCTGCAAGACAGAAGACAATGGAGTCCATTCACATCAGGTTGGGCCTCATTGATCTTGGGAAGAGAAGGAGCTAATCCCCTTAGCTGCAAGGTCTTTACTCTTTTTCCCTCATCAAAGTTTTATCCCATTGGGTTTTCTTTGGTGAGGTTTTTAATGAGGAAGATCTTGTGGCTGTCCAAGCTTAGACTTATACAAAGCTAAGCTTGAGGGGGTTGAGTTGAGCTGAGTATATTTATATATGTATGAAGAGCTAAGGAGTTGAAGAGGAAAGGAGATGAGGAAGCTTAGGGAGTTTAGGGAGAGCATGGTACGGACGTCCGTACAAGGCCGTACAAGCCGTACAGTCCGTACCATCCAGCATCGACCAAGACTTACCTTGCATCAGCAAGTAACACGGTAACTAAGGTAAGGGAAGGACTTACCTTGAGGCATCAGACCGTTTAGGGATAAGGTAGAGCGCGCCTTGACAGGCTGGAACAGCTGGAAAGGCAAGAGCATCTCGGTCCAAGATGCCAGATACTCCGCGCATGTGGAGAAGCTAATTGGCTAGTCCAAATGAGCTTATCCTCTCCTGATTGACCTCACATGCTTAGTCTTCTCTTGATTTCGAAACCCTTGTATGCTCTCTCTATATATTGTAACTCATCAACCCTAATGAAGATTATGCAGTTTGAGTCTCTCTAATCTCTTAGACACTATGGTTTCTCTTAGACACTAAACGGCTCTATCTAGTCTCCTAATCTTTCACAAACTTCTCTTAATCACTTCCTAAACACTCTCTTTATTCTGATTACTCTAAGGATCTCTTAATCTCATACCAGGAAGTTGAATAAATCTCATAGGAGTTGGGATG
>NW_022610233.1:0-18222 GCF_000309985.2 Brassica rapa | reverse complement strand
TAAAAGATGAGTATTCTTTTAGAATTTTTGATCAATAGGATGTATTTTTTAAATAATTTTCTAAAAGCTGCTATTTAAGGAAAGTTTTCATTTTTATAGAGAGATATTGTAGATTTTGGATTGTGATTAGAAATTAGGATAACAAGAATTTTTGTTTTGAAAGATGAGTATTCTCTTAGAATTTTTGATCAATATGATGTATTTTTTAAATAATTTTCTAAAGCTGCTATTTAAGGAAAATTTTATTTTTTATAGAGAAATATTGTAGATTTGGGATTGTATTTAGAAATTAGGATACAAGAATTTTTGTTGAAAGATGAGTATTCTTTTAATTTTTGATCAATAGGATGTATTTTTTTAAATAATTTTCTAAAAGCTGCTATTTAAGGAAAGTTTTCATTTTTATAGAGAAATATTGTAGATTTGGGATTGTGATTTAGAAATTAGGATAACAAGATTTTTTGTTGAAAGATGAGTATTCTTTAGAATTTTTGATCAATAGGATTATTTTTAAATAATTTTCTAAAAGCTGCTATTTAAGGAAAGTTTTCATTTTTATAGAGAAATATTGTAGATTTGGGATTGTGATTTAGAAATTAGGATAACAAGAATTTTTGTTGAAAGATGAGTATTCTTTTAGAATTTTTGATCAATAGGATTATTTTTTAAATAATTTTCTAAAAGCTGCTATTTAAGGAAAGTTTTATTTTTATAGAGAAAATATTGTAGATTTGGGATTTGATTTAGAAATTAGGATAACAAGAATTTTTGTTGAAAGATGAGTATTCTTTTAGAATTTTTGATCAATATGATGTATTTTTTAAATAATTTTCTAAAAGCTGCTATTTAAGGAAATGTTTCATTTTTATAGAGAAATATTGTAGATTTGGATTTTGATTTAGAAATTGGGATAAATAGAGTTTTTGTTGTTAGATGAGTATTCTTTTAGAATTTTTGATCAATAGGATTATTTTTTAAATAATTTTCTAAAAGCTGCTATTTAAGGAAAGTTTTATTTTTATAGAGAAATAATTGTAGATTTGGGATTGTGATTTAGAAATTAGGATAACAAGAATTTTTGTTGAAAGATGAGTATTCTTTTAGAATTTTGATCAATAGGATCTTATTTTTTAAATAATTTCTAAAAGCTGCTATTTAAGGAAAGTTTTCATTTTTATAGAGAAATATTGTAGATTTGGGATTGTGATTTAGAAATTAGGATAACAAGAATTTTGGTGAAAGATGAGTATTCTTTTAGAATTTTGATCAATAGGATTATTTTTTAATAATTTTCTAAAAGCTGCTATTTAAGGAAAGTTTTCATTTTTATAGAGAAATATTGTAGATTTGGGATTGTTGTTTTAGAAATTAGGATAACAAGAATTTTTGTTGAAAGATGAGTATTCTTTAGAATTTTTGATCAATATGATGTATTTTTTAAATAATTTTCTAAAAGCTGCTATTTAAGAAAATTTTATTTTATAGAGAAATATTGTAGATTTGGGATTTGTGATTTAGAAATTAGGATAAATAGAGTTTTTATTGTTAGATGAGTATTCTTTTAGAATTTTTGATCAATAGGACTTATTTTTAAATAATTTTCTAAAAGCTGCTATTTAAGGAAAGTTTTTATTTTTATAGAGAAATATTGTAGATTTGGGATTGTTATTTAGAAATTAGGATAAAAATATTTTTTTATAAAAGATGAGTATTCTTTTAGAATTTTTGATCAATAGGATGTATTTTTTAAATAATTTTCTAAAAGCTGCTATTTAAGGAAAGTTTTCATTTTTATAGAGAGATATTGTAGATTTTGGATTGTGATTTAGAAATTAGGATAACAAGAATTTTTGTTGAAAGACGATTATTCTCTTAGAATTTTTGATCAATATGATGTATTTTTTAAATAATTTTCTAAAAGCTGCTATTTAAGGAAAATTTTATTTTTTATAGAGAAATATTGTACATTTGGGATTGTGATTTAGAAATTAGGATAACAAGAATTATTTATGAAAGATGAGTATTCTTTTAGAATTTTTGATCAATAGGATGTATTTTTTAAATAATTTTCTAAAAGCTGCTATTTAAGGAAAGATTTTATTTTTCTAGAGAAATATTGTAGATTTGGGATTGTGATTTAGAAATTAGGATAACAAGAATTTTTGTTGAAAGATGAGTATTCTTTTAGAATTTTTGATCAATAGGATTATTTTTTAAATAATTTTCTAAAGCTGCTATTTAAGGAAAATTTTCATTTTTATAGAGAAATATTGTAGATTTGGGATTGTGATTTAGAAATTAGGATAACAAGAATTTTTGTTGAAAGATGAGTATTCTTTTAGAATTTTTGATCAATAGGACTTATTTTTTAAATAATTTTCTAAAAGCTGCTATTTAAGGAAAGTTTTCATTTTTATAGAGAAATATTGTAGATTTGAGATTGTGATTTAGAAATTAGGATAACAGGAATTTTTGTTGAAAGATGAGTATTCTTTTAGAATTTTTGATCAATAGGATGTATTTTTAAATAATTTTCTAAAAGCTGCTATTTAAGAAAGTTTTTATTTTTATAGAGAAATATTGTAGATTTGGGATTTTGATTTAGAAATTGGGATAAATAGAGTTTTTGTTGTTAGATGAGTATTCTTTTTAGAATTTTTGATCAATAGGATGTATTTTTTAAATAATTTTCTAAAAGCTGCTATTTAAGGAAAGTTTTCATTTTTATAGAGAAATATTGTAGATTGGGATTGTGATTTAGAATTAGGATAACAAGATTTTTGTTGAAAGATGAGTATTCTTTTAGAATTTTTGATCAATAGGATGTATTTTTTAAATAATTTTCTAAAAAGCTGCTATTTAAGGAAAGTTTTCATTTTTATAGAGAAATATTGTAGATTTGGGATTGTGATTTAGAAATTAGGATAACAAGAATTTTGTTGAAAGATGAGTATTCTTTTAGAATTTTTGATCAATAGGATGTATTTTTTAATTAATTTTCTAAAAGCTGCTATTTAAGGAAAGTTTTCATTTTTATAGAGAAATATTGTAGATTTGGGATTGTGATTTAGAAATTAGGATAACAAGAATTTTTTGAAAGATGAGTATTCTTTTAGAATTTTTGATCAATAGGATGTATTTTTTAAATAATTTTCTAAAAGCTGCTATTTAAGAAAGTTTTTATTTTTATAGAGAAATATTGTAGATTTGGGATTTTGATTTAGAAATTGGATAATAGAGTTTTTGTTGTTAGATGTATTCTTTTAGAATTTTTGATCAATAGGATTATTTTTTAAATAATTTTCTAAAAGCTGCTATTTAAGGAAAGTTTTCATTTTTATAGAGAAATATTGTAGATTTGGGATTGTGATTTAGAAATTAGGATAAAAAGATTTTTTTGTGAAAGATGAGTATTCTTTAGAATTTTTGATCAATAGGATGTATTTTTAAATAATTTTCTAAAAGCTGCTATTTAAGGAAAGTTTTCATTTTTATAGAGAAATATTGTAGATTTGGGATTGTGATTTAGAAATTAGGATAACAAGAATTTTTGTTGAAAGATGAGTATTCTTTTAGAATTTTTGATCAATAGGATGTTTTTTTAAATAATTTTCTAAAAGCTGCTATTTAAGGAAAGTTTTCATTTTTATAGAGAAATATTGTAGATTTGGGATTGTGATTTAGAAATTAGGATAACAAGAATTTTGTTGAAAGATGAGTATTCTTTTAGAATTTTTGATCAATAGGATGTATTTTTTAAAATATTTTCTAAAAGCTGCTATTTAAGGAAAGTTTTCATTTTTATAGAGAAATATTGTAGATTTGGGATTGTGATTTAGAAATTAGGATAACAAGAATTTTTGTTAAGATGAGTATTCTTTTAGAATTTTTGATCAATAGGATGTATTTTTTAAATAATTTTCTAAAAGCTGCTATTTAAGGAAAGTTTTCATTTTTATAGAGAAATATTGTAGATTTGGGATTGTGATTTAGAAATTAGGATAAAAGAATTTTTTGTTGAAAGATGAGTATTCTTTTAGAATTTTTGATCAATAGGATGTATTTTTAAATAATTTTCTAAAAGCTGCTATTTAAGGAAAGTTTTCATTTTTATAGAGAAATATTGTAGATTTGAGATTGTGATTTAGAAATTAGGATAACAGGAATTTTTGTTGAAAGATGAGTATTCTTTTAGAATTTTTGATCAATAGGATGTATTTTTTAAATAATTTTCTAAAAGCTGCAATTTAAGGAAAGTGTTCATTTTTATAGAGAAATATTGTAGATTTGGGATTGTGATTTAGAAATTAGGATAACAAGAATTTTTGTTAAAAGATGAGTATTCTTTTAGAATTTTTGATCAATAGGATTATTTTTTAAATAATTTTCTAAAAAGCTGCTATTTAAAGAAAGTTTTCATTTTTATAGAGAAATATTGTAGATTTGGGATTGTTATTTAGAAATTAGATATTACAGATTTTTTGTGAAATATAGTATTCTTTTAGAATTTTTGATCAATAGGATGTATTTTTAAAATAATTTTCTAAAAGCTGCTATTTAAGGAAAGTTTTCATTTTTATAGAGAAATATTGTAGATTTGAGATTATTATTTAGAAATTAGGATAACAAGAATATTTGTTGAAAGATGAGTATTCTCTTAGAATTTTTGATCAATAGGATGTATTTTTTAAATATTTTTCTAAAAGCTCCTATTTAAGGAAAGTTTTTATTTTTATAGAGAAATATTGTAGATTTGGGATTGTGATTTAGAAATTAGGATAACAAGAATTTTTTATGAAATATGAGTATTCTTTTAGAATTTTTGATCAATAGGATGTATTTTTAAAATAATTTTCTAAAAGCTGCTATTTAAGGAAAGTTTTCATTTTATAGAGAAATATTGTAGATTTGGGATTGTGAT
Source organism: Brassica rapa (assembly GCF_000309985.2). NCBI lineage: Eukaryota > Viridiplantae > Streptophyta > Magnoliopsida > Brassicales > Brassicaceae > Brassica > Brassica rapa. The sequence goes on along the minus strand of NW_022610233.1, from coordinate 13,301 downwards.
TTAGAAATTAGGATAACAAGAATTTTTGTTGAAAGATGAGTATTCTCTTAGAATTTTTGATCAATAGGATGTTTTTTTAAATAATTTTCTAAAAGCTGCTATTTAAGGAAAGTTTTCATTTTTATAGAGAAATATTGTAGATTTGGGATTGTGATTTAGAAATTAGGATAACAAGAATTTTTGTTGAAAGATGAGTATTCTTTTAGAATTTTTGATCAATAGGACTTATTTTCTAAATAATTTTCTAAAAGCTGCTATTTAAGGAAAGTTTTCGTTTTTATAGATAAATATTGTAGATTTGGGATTGTGATTTAGAAATTAGGATAAAAATAATTTTTGTTGAAAGATGAGTATTCTCTTAGAATTTTTGATCAATTGGATGTATTTTTTATATATTTTTCTAAATGCTGCTATTTATGGAAAGTTTTTATTTTTATAGAGAAATATTGTAGATTTGGGATTGTTATTTAGAAATTAGGATAAAAAGAATTTTTGATAAAAGATGAGTATTCTTTTAGAATTTTTGATCAATAGGATGTATTTTTTAAATAATTTTCTAAAAACTGCTATTTAAGGAATGTTTTCATTTTTATAGCGAAATATTGTAGATTTGGGATTGTCATTTAAACATTAGGATAACAAGAATTTTTTTTGAAAGATGAGTATTCTTTTAGAATTTTTGATCAATAGGATGTATTTTTAAATAATTTTCTAAAAGCTGCTATTTAAGGAAAGTTTTCATTTTATAGAGAAATATTGTAGATTTGGATTTTGATTTAGAAATTGGGATAAATAGAATTTTTGTTGTTAGATGTGTATTCTTTTAGAATTTTTGATCAATAGGATGTATTTTTAAAATAATTTTCTAAAAGCTGCTATTTAAGGAAAGTTTTCATTTTTATAGAGAAATATTGTAGATTTGGGATTGTGATTTAGAAATTAGGATAACAAGAATTTTTTAAAGATGAGTATTCTTTTAGAATTTTTGATCAATAGGATTTATTTTTTAAATAATTTTCTAAAAGCTGCTATTTAAGGAAAGTTTTCATTTTTATAGAGAAATATTGTAGATTGGGATTTTGATTTAGAAATTAGGATAACAAGATTTTTGTTGAAAGATGAGTATTCTTTTAGAATTTTTGATCAATAGGATGTATTTTTAAAATAATTTTCTAAAACTGCTATTTAAGGAAAGTTTTTATTTTTATAGAGAAATATTGTAGATTTGGGATTGTGATTTAGAAATAGGATAACAAGAATTTTTAAAGATGAGTATTCTTTTAGAATTTTGATCAATAGGATTATTTTTAAATAATTTTCTAAAAGCTGCTATTTAAGGAAAGTTTTCATTTTTATAGAGAAATATTGTAGATTTGGGATTGTGATTTAGAAATTAGGATAACAAGAATTTTTGTTGAAAGATGAGTATTCTTTTAGAATTTTTGATCAATAGGATTATTTTTTAATAATTTTCTAAAAGCTGCTATTTAAGGAAAGTTTTCATTTTTATAGAGAAATATTGTAGATTTGGGATTGTGATTTAGAAATTAGGATAACAAGAATTTTTTGTTGAAAGATGAGTATTCTTTAGAATTTTTGATCAATAGGACTTATTTTTTAAATAATTTTCTAAAAGCTGCTATTTAAGGAAAGTTTTCATTTTTATAGAGAAATATTGTAGATTTGGGATTGTGATTTAGAAATTAGGATAACAAGAATTTTTGTTGAAGATGAGTATTCTCTTAGAATTTTTGATCAATATGATGTATTTTTTAAATATTTTCTAAAAGCTGCTATTTAAGGAAAGTTTTTATTTTTATAGAGAAATATTGTAGATTTGGGATTTTGATTAGAAATTGGGATAAATAGAATTTTTGTGTTAGATGAGTATTCTTTTAGAATTTTTGATCAATAGGATGTATTTTTTAAATAATTTTCTAAAAGCTGCTATTTAAGGAAAGTTTTCATTTTTATAGAGAAATATTGTAGATTTGGGATTGTTATTTAGAAATTAGGATAAAAAGATTTTTTTGTAAAGATGAGTATTCTTTTAGAATTTTTGATCAATAGGATGTATTTTTTTAAATAATTTTCTAAAAGCTGCTATTTAAGGAAAGTTTTCATTTTATAGAGAAATATTGTAGATTTTGGATTGTGATTTAGAAATTAGGATAACAAGAATTTTTTGTTGAAAGATGAGTATTTCTTAGAATTTTTGATCAATATGATGTATTTTTTAAATAATTTTCTAAAAGCTGCTATTTAAGGAAAGTTTTCATTTTTATAGAGAAATATTGTAGATTTGGATTTTGATTTAGAAATTGGGATAAATAGAGTTTTTGTTGTTAGATGTGTATTCTTTTAGAATTTTTGATCAATAGGATGTATTTTTTAAATATTTTTTAAAAGCTGCTATTTAAGGAAAGTTTTCATTTTTATAGAGAAATATTGTAGATTTGGGATTGTGATTTAGAAATTAGGATAACAAGAATTTTTTTGAAAGATGAGTATTCTCTTAGAATTTTGTTTATCAATATGAGTATTCTTATTTTGATTTAAATTAGGATACTTCTTTCAAAAAATTCTTTAATTTTCTAAAAGCTGCTATTTAAGGAAAGTTTTCATTTTTATAGAGAATATTGTAGATTTGGGATTTTTATTTAGAAATTAGGATAACAAGAATTTTTAATGAAAGATGAGTATTCTTTTAGAATTTTTGATCAATAGGATGTATTTTTAAAATAATTTTCTAAAAGCTGCTATTTAAGGAAAGTTTTCATTTTTATAGAGAAATATTGTAGATTTGGGATTGTGATTTAGAAATTAGGATAACAAGAATTTTTGTTGAAAGATGAGTATTCTTTTAGAATTTTTGATCAATAGGACTTATTTTTTAAATAATTTTCAAAAAGCTGTTATTTAAGGATAGTTTTCATTTTTATAGAGAAATATTGTAGATTTGGGATTGTGATTTAGAAATTAGGATAACAAGAATTTTTGTTGAAAGATGAGTATTCTCTTAGAATTTTTGATCAATAGGATGTATTTTTTAAATATTTTACTAATACTGCTATTTAAGGAAAGTTTTTATTTTTCTAGAGAAATATTGTAGATTTGGGATTGTGATTTAGAAATTAGGATAACAAGAATTTTTTAAAGATGAGTATTCTTTTAGAATTTTTGATCAATAGGACTTATTTTTTAAATAATTTTCTAAAAGCTGCTATTTAAGGAAAATTTTCATTTTTATAGAGAAATATTGTAGATTTGGGATTGTGATTTAGAAATTAGGATAACAAGAATTTTTGTTGAAAGATGAGTATTCTTTTAGAATTTTTGATCAATAGGACTTATTTTTTAAATAATTTCCTAAAAGCTGCTATTTAAGGAAAGTTTTCATTTTTATAGAGAAATATTGTAGATTTGGGATTATGATTTAGAAATTAGGATAACAAGAATTTTTGTTGAAAGATGAGTATTCTTTTAGAATTTTTGATCAATAGGACTTATTTTTTAAATAATTTTCTAAAAGCTGCTATTTAAGGAAAGTTTTCATTTTTATAGAGAAATATTGTAGATTTGGGATTGTGATTTAGAAATTAGGATAACAAGATTTTTGAAAGATGAGTATTCTTTTAGAATTTTTGATCAATATGATGTATTTTTTAAATAATTTTCTAAAAGCTGCTATTTAAGAAAAGTTTTTATTTTATAGAGAAATATTGTAGATTTGGGATTTCATTTAGAAATTGGATAAATAGTGTTTTTGTTGTTAGATGAGTATTCTTTTTGAATTTTTGATCAATAGGATTATTTTTTAAATAATTTTCTAAAACCTGCTATTTAAGGAAAGTTTTATTTTTATAGAGAAATATTGTAGATTTGGGATTGTGATTTAGAAATTAGGATAAAAAATTTTTTTATAAAGATGAGTATTCTTTTAGAATTTTTGATCAATAGGATGTATTTTTTAAATAATTTTCTAAAAGCTGCTATTTAAGGAAAGTTTTCATTTTTATAGAGAAATATTGTAGATTTGGGATTGTGATTTAGAAATTAGGATAACAAGAATTTTTGTTGAAAGATGATTATTCTCTTAGAATTTTTGATCAATAGTATGTATTTTTAAAATAATTTTCTAAAAGCTGCTATTTAAGGAAAGTTTTCATTTGTATAGAGAAATATTGTAGATTTGGGATTGGTATTAGAAATTAGGATAACAAGAATTTTTGTTGAAAGATGAGTATTCTTTTAGAATTTTTGATCAATAGGACTTATTTTTTAAATAATTTTCTAAAAGCTGCTATTTAAGGAAATTTTCATTTTTACAGAGCAATATTGTAGATTTGGGATTGTTATTTAGAAATTAGGATAAAAAGAATTTTTTATGAAAGATGAGTATTCTTTTAGAATTTTTGATCAATAGGATGTATTTTTTAAATAATTTTCTAAAATCTGCTATTTAAGGAATGTTTTCATTTTTATAGAGAAATATTGTAGATTTGGGATTGTGATTTAGAAATTAGGATAACAAGAATTTTTTATGAAAGATGAGTATTCTTTTAGAATTTTTGATCAATAGGATGTATTTTTTAAATAATTTTCTAAAACTGCTATTTAAGGAAAGTTTTCATTTTTATAGAGAAATATTGTAGATTTGGGATTGTGATTTAGAAATTAGGATAAAAAGAATTTTTGTTGAAAGATGAGTATTCTTTTAGAATTTTTGATCAATAGGATTATTTTTTAAATAATTTTCTAAAAGCTGCTATTTAAGGAAAGTTTTTATTTTTATAGAGAAATATTGTAGATTTGGGATTGTTATTTAGAAATTAGGATAAAAAGAATTTTTTGTTGAAAGATGAGTATTCTTTTAGAATTTTTGATCAATAAGATGTATTTTTTAAATAATTTTCTAAAAGCTGCTATTTAAGGAAAGTTTTCATTTTCATAGAGAAATATTGTAGATTTGGGATTGTGATTTAGAAATTAGGATAACAAGAATTTTTGTTGAAAGATGAGTATTCTTATAGAATTTTTGATCAATAGGATGTATTTTTAAAATATTTTTCTAAATACTGCTATTTAAGGAAAGTTTTTTATTTTTATAGAGAAATATTGTAGATTTGGGATTGTGATTTAGAAATTAGGATAACAAGAATTTTTAAAGATGAGTATTCTCTTAGAATTTTTCATCAATAGGACTTATTTTTTAAATAATTTTCTAGAAGCTGTTATTTAAGGATAGTTTTCATTTTTATAGAGAAATATTGTAGATTTGGGATTTTAATTTAGAAATTAGGATAACAAGAATTTTTGTTGAAAGATGAGTATTCTCTTAGAATTTTTGATCAATAGGATGTATTTTTAAAATATTTTCTAAAACTGCTATTTAAGGAAAGTTTTTATTTTTATAGAGAAATATTGTAGATTTGGGATTGTGATTTAGAAATTAGGATAACAAGAATTTTTAAAGATGAGTATTATTTTAGAATTTTTGATCAATAGGACTTATTTTTTAAATAATTTTCTAAAAGCTGCTATTTAAGGAAAATTTTCATTTTTATAGAGAAATATTGTAGATTTGGGATTGTGATTTAGAAATTAGGATAACAAGAATTTTTGTTGAAAGATGAGTATTCTTTTAGAATTTTTGATCAATAGGACTTATTTTTTTAATAATTTTCTAAAAGCTGCTATTTAAGGAAAGTTTTCATTTTTATAGAGAAATATTGTAGATTTGAGATTGTGATTTAGAAATTAGGATAACAAGAATTTTTGTTGAAAGATGAGTATTCTTTTAGAATTTTTGATCAATAGGACTTATTTTTTAAATAATTTTCTAAAAGCTGCTATTTAAGGAAAGTTTTTATTTTTATAGAGAAATATTGTAGATTTGGGATTGTGATTTAGAAATTAGGACAACAAGAATTTTTCTTGAAAGATGAGTATTCTCTTAGAATTTTTGATCAATATGAGGTATTTTTTAAATAATTTTCTAAAAGCTGCTATTTAAGAAATGTTTTTATTTTTATAGAGAAATATTGTAGATTTGGGATTTTAATTTAGAAATTGGGATAAATAGTGTTTTTGTTGTTAGATGAGTATTCTTTTAGAATTTTTGATCAATAGGACTTATTTTTTAAATAATATTCTAAAAGCTGCTATTTAAGGAAAGTTTTTATTTTTATAGAGAAATATTGTAGATTTGGGATTGTTATTTAGAAATTAGGATAAAAAGATTTTTTGTGAAAGATGAGTATTCTTTTAGAATTTTTGATCAATAGGATGTATTTTTTAAATAATTTTCTAAAAGCTGCTATTTAAGGAAAGTTTTCATTTTTATAGAGAGATATTGTAGATTTTGGATTGTGATTTAGAAATTAGGATAACAAGAATTTTTGTTGAAAGATGATTATTCTCTAAGAATTTTTGATCAATATGATGTATTTTTTAAATAATTTTCTAAAAGCTGCTATTTAAGGAAAGTTTTCATTTTTATAGAGAAATATTGTAGATTTGGATTTTGATTTAGAAATTGGGATAAATAGAGTTTTTGTTGTAAGATGTGTATTCTTTTAGAATTTTTGATCAATATGATGTATTTTTAAATAATTTTTTAAAAGCTGCTATTTAAGGAAAGTTTTCATTTTTATAGAGAAATATTGTAGATTTGGGATTGTGATTTAGAAATTAGGATAACAAGAATTTTTGTGAAAATGAGTATTCTTAGAATTTGTTTATCAAATATGATATTCTTAGGTTTCTGATTTAGAAATTAGGATACTCATCTTTCAACAAAAATTCTTGTAATTTTCTAAAAGCTGCTATTTAAGGAAAGTTTTCATTTTTATAGAGAAATATTGTAGATTTGGGTTTATTATTTAGAAATTAGGATGACAAGAATTTTTAATAAAATATGAGTATTCTTTTAGAATTTTTGATCAATAGGATGTATTTTTAAAATAATTTTCTAAAAGCTGCTATTTAAAGAAAGTTTTCATTTTTATAGAGAAATATTGTAGATTTGGGATTGTGATTTAGAAATTAGGATAACAAGAATTTTTGTTGAAAGATGAGTATTCTTTTAGAATTTTTGATCAATAGGATGTATTTTTAAATAATTTTCAAAAAGCTGTTATTTAAGGATAGTTTTCATTTTTATAGAGAAATATTGTAGATTTGGGATTGTGATTTAGAAATTAGGATAACAAGAATTTTTGTTGAAAGATGAGTATTCTCTTAGAATTTTTGATCAATAGGATGTATTTTTTAAATATTTTACTAAATACTGCTATTTAAGGAAAGTTTTTATTTTTCTAGAGAAATATTGTAGATTTGGGATTGTGATTTAGAAATTAGGATAACAAGAATTTTTAAAGATGAGTATTCTTTTAGAATTTTTGATCAATAGGACTTATTTTTTAAATAATTTTCTAAAAGCTGCTATTTAAGGAAAATTTTCATTTGTATAGAGAAATATTATAGATTTGGGATTGTGATTTAGAAATTAGGATAACAAGAATTTTTGTTGAAAGATGAGTACTCTTTTAGAATTTTTGATCAATAGGACTTATTTTTAAAATAATTTTCTAAAAGCTGCTATTTTAGGAAAGTTTTCATTTTTATAGAGAAATATTGTAGATTTGGGATTGTGATTTAGAAATTAGGATAACAAGAATTTTTGTTGAAAGATGAGTATTCTTTTAGACTTTTTGATCAATAGGACTTATTTTTTAAATAATTTTCTAAAAGCTGCTATTTAAGGAAAGTGTTCATTTTTATAGAGAAATATTGTAGATTTGGGATTGTGATTTAGAAATTAGGATAACAAGATTCTTGAAAGATGAGTATTCTCTTAGAATTTTTGATCAATATGATGTATTTTTTAAATAATTTTCTAAAAGCTGCTATTTAAGAAATGTTTTTACTTATATAGAGAAATATTGTAGATTTGGGATTTTCATTTAGAAATTGTGATAAATAGTGTTTTTGTTGTTAGATGAGTATTCTTTTTGAATTTTTGATCAATATGACTTATTTTTTAAATAATATTCTAAAACCTGCTATTTAAGGAAAGCTTTTATTTTTATAGAGAAATATTGTAGATTTGGGATTGTTATTTAGAAATTAGGATAAAAATATTTTTTTTATAAAAGATGAGTATTCTTTTAGAATTTTTGATCAATAGGATGTATTTTTTAAATAATTTTCTAAAAGCTGCTATTTAAGGAAAGTTTTCATTTTTATAGAGAAATATTGTAGATTTGGGATTGTGATTTAGAAATTAGGATAACAAGAATTTTTGTTGAAAGATGATTATTCTCTTAGAATTTTTGATCAATAGTATGTATTTTTAAAATAATTTTCTAAAAGCTGCTATTTAAGGAAAGTTTTCATTTGTATAGAGAAATATTGTAGATTTGGGATTGTGTATTAGAAATTAGGATAACAAGAATTTTTGTTGAAAGATGAGTATTCTTTTAGAATTTTTGATCAATAAGACTTATTTTTTAAATAATATTCTAAAAGCTGCTATTATAAGGAAAGTTTTTATTTTTATAGAGAAATATTGTAGATTTGGGATTGTTATTTAGAAATTAGGATAAAAAGAATTTTTTATGAAAAATGAGTATTCTTTTTGAATTTTTGATCAATAGGATGTATTTTTTAAATAATTTTCTAAAATCTGCTATTTAAGGAATGTTTTCATTTTTATAGAGAAATATTGTAGATTTGGGATTGTGATTTAGAAATTAGGATAACAAGAATTATTTATGAAAGATGAGTGATCTTTTAGAATTTTTGAACAATAGGATATATTTTTTAAATAATATTCTAAAAACTGCTATTTAAGGAAACTTTTCATTTTTATAGAGAAATATTGTAGATTTGGGATTGGGATTTAGAAATTAGGATAAAAAGAATTTTTGTTGAAAGATGAGTATTCTTTTAGAATTTCTGATCAATAGGACTTATTTTTTAAATAATTTTCTAAAAGCTGCTATTTAAGGAAAGTTTTTATTTTTATAGAGAAATATTGTAGATTTGGGATTGTGATTTAGAAATTAGGATAACAAGAATTTTTGTTGAAAGATGAGTATTCTTTTAGAATTTTTGATCAATAGGACTTATTTTTTAAATAATTTTCTAAAAGCTGCTATTTAAGGAAAGTTTTCATTTTTATAGAGAAATATTGTAGATTTGAGATTGTGATTTAGAAATTAGGATAACAAGAATTTTTGTTGAAAGATGAGTATTCTTTTAGAATTTTTGATCAATAGGACTTATTTTTTAAATAATTTTCTAAAAGCTGCTATTTAAGGAAAGTTTTTATTTTTATAGAGAAATATTGTAGATTTGGGATTGTGATTTAGAAATTAGGATAACAAGAATTTTTCTTGAAGATGAGTATTCTTTAGAATTTTTGATCAATAGGATGTATTTTTAAATAATTTTCTAAAAGCTGCTATTTAAGAAATGTTTTCATTTTTATAGAGAAATATTGTAGATTTGGGATTTTAATTTAGAAATTGGATAATAGTGTTTTGTTGTTAGATGAGTATTCTTTTAGAATTTTTGATCAATATGACTTATTTTTAAATAATATTCTAAAAGCTGCTATTTAAGGAAAGTTTTATTTTTATAGAGAAATATTGTAGATTTGGATTGTTATTTAGAAATTAGGATAAAATATTTTTTTAAAGATGAGTATTCTTTTAGAATTTTTGATCAATAGGATGTATTTTTTAATTAATTTTCTAAAAGCTGCTATTTAAGAAAAGTTTTCATTTTTATAGAGAGATATTGTAGATTTTGGATTGTGATTTAGAAATTAGGATAACAAGAATTTTTGTTGAAAGATGATTATTCTCTTAGAATTTTTGATCAATAGTATGTATTTTTAAAATAATTTTCTAAAAGCTGCTATTTAAGGAAAGTTTTCATTTGTATAGAGAAATATTGTAGTTTTGAGATTGTGTATTAGAAATTAGGATAACAAGAACGTTTTATGAAAGATGAGTATTCTTTTAGAATTTTTGATCAATATGATGTATTTTTTAAATAATTTTCTAAAAGCTGCTATTTAAGGAAAGTTTTCATTTTTATAGAGAAATATTGTAGATTTGGATTTTGATTTAGAAATTGGGATAAATAGAGTTTTTGTTGTTAGATGTGTATTCTTTTAGAATTTTTGATCAATATGATGTATTTTTAAATAATTTTTTAAAAGCTGCTATTTAAGGAAAGTTTTCATTTTTATAGAGAAATATTGTAGATTTGGGATTGTGATTTAGAAATTAGGATAACAAGAATTTTTGTTGAAAGATGAGTATTCTCTTAGAATTTGTTTATCAAATATGAGTATTCTTAGGTTTTTGATTTAGAAATTAGGATACTCATCTTTCAACAAAAATTCTTGTAATTTTCTAAAAGCTGCTATTTAAGGAAAGTTTTCATTTTTATAGAGAAATATTGTAGATTTGGGTTTATTATTTAGAAATTAGGATGACAAGAATTTTTAATGAAATATGAGTATTCTTTTAAAATTTTTGATCAATAGGATGTATTTTTAAAATAATTTTCTAAAAGCTGCTATTTAAGGAAAGTTTTCATTTTTATAAAGAAATATTGTAGATTTGGGATTGTGATTTAGAAATTAGGATAACAAGAATTTTTGTTGAAAGATGAGTATTCTTTTAGAATTTTTGATCAATAGGACTTATTTTTTAAATAATTTTCAAAAAGCTGTTATTTAAGGATAGTTTTCATTTTTATAGATAAAATATTGTAGATTTGGGATTGTGATTTAGAAATTAGGATAACAAGAATTTTTGTTGAAAGATGAGTATTCTCTTAGAATTTTTGATCAATAGGATGTATTTTTTAATATTTTTACTAAATACTGCTATTTAAGGAAATTTTTTTTCTAGAGAAATATTGTAGATTTGGGATTGTGATTTAGAAATTAGGATAACAAGAATTTTTAAAGAAGTATTCTTTTAGAATTTTTGATCAATAGGACTTATTTTTTAAATAATTTTCTAAAAGCTGCTATTTAAGGAAAATTTTCATTTGTATAGAGAAATATTATAGATTTGGGATTGTGATTTAGAAATTAGGATAACAAGAATTTTTGTTGAAAGATGAGTATTCTTTTAGATATTTTGATCAATAGGACTTATTTTTTAAATAATTTTCTAAAAGCTGCTATTTTAGGAAAGTTTTCATTTTTATAGAGAAATATTGTAGATTTGGGATTGTGATTTAGAAATTAGGATAACAAGAATTTTTGTTGAAAGATGAGTATTCTTTTAGACTTTTTGATCAATAGGACTTATTTTTTAAATAATTTTCGAAAAGCTGCTATTTAAGGAAAGTGTTCATTTTTATAGAGAAATATTGTATATTTGGGATTGTGATTTACAAATTAGGATAACAAGATTCTTGAAAGATGAGTATTCTCTTAGAATTTTTGATCAATATGATGTATTTTTTAAATAATTTTCTAAAAGCTGCTATTTAAGAAATGTTTTTACTTATATAGAGAAATATTGTAGATTTGGGATTTTAATTTAGAAATTGGGATAAATAGTGTTTTTGTTGTTAGATGAGTATTCTTTTAGAATTTTTGATCAATATGACTTATTTTTTAAATAATATTCTAAAAGCTGCTATTTAAGGAAAGTTTTTATTTTTATAGAGAAATATTGTAGATTTGGGATTGTTATTTAGAAATTAGGATAAAAATATTTTTTTATAAAAGATGAGTATTCTTTTAGAATTTTTGATCAATAGGATGTATTTTTTAAATAATTTTCTAAAAGCTGCTATTTAAGGAAAGTTTTCATTTTTATAGAGAGATATTGTAGATTTTGGATTGTGATTTAGAAATTAGGATAACAAGAATTTTTGTTGAAAGATGATTATTCTCTTAGAATTTTTGATCAATAGTATGTATTTTTAAAATAATTTTCTAAAAGCTGCTATTTAAGGAAAGTTTTCATTTGTATAGAGAAATATTGTAGATTTGGGATTGTGTATTAGAAATTAGGATAACAAGAATTTTTGTTGAAAGATGAGTATTCTGTTAGAATTTTTGATCAATAAGACTTATTTTTTAAATAATATTCTAAAAACTGCTATTATAAGGAAAGTTTTTATTTTTATAGAGAAATATTTAAGATTTGGGATTGTTATTTAGAAATTAGGATAAAAAGAATTTTTTATGAAAAATGAGTATTCTTTTAGAATTTTTGATCAATAGGATGTATTTTTCAAATAATTTTCTAAAATCTGCTATTTAAGGAATGTTTTCATTTTTATAGAGAAATATTGTAGATTTGGGATTGTGATTTAGAAATTAGGATAACAAGAATTATTTATGAAAGATGAGTATTCTTTTAGAATTTTTGAACAATAGGATATATTTTTTAAATAATATTCTAAAAACTGCTATTTAAGGAAACTTTTCATTTTTATAGAGAAATATTGTAGATTTGGGATTGGAATTTAGAAATTAGGATAAAAAGAATTTTTGTTGAAAGATGAGTATTCTTTTAGAATTTCTGATCAATAGGACTTATTTTTTAAATAATTTTTTAAAAAGCTGCTATTTAAGGAAAGTTTTCATTTTTATAGAGCAATATTGTAGATTTGGGATTGTTATTTAGAAATTAGGATAAAAAGAATTTTTTTATGAAAGATGAGTATTCTTTTTGACTTTTTGATCAATAGGATGTATTTTTAAAATAATTTACTAAATGCTGCTATTTAACGAAATTTTTCATTTTTGTAGAGAAATATTGTAGATTTGGGATTGAGATTTTGAAATTAGGATAACAAGAATTTGTGTTGAAAGATGAGTATTCTTTTAGAATTTTTGATCAATAGGACTTATGTTTCTAAAAGCTGCTATTTAAGGAAAGTTTTCATTTTTATAGAGAAATATTGTAAATTTGGGTTTATTATTTAGAAATTAGGATGACAAGAACTTTTTATGAAATATGAGTATTCTTTTAGAATTTTTGATCAATAGGATGTATTTTTTAAATAATTTTCTAAAAGCTGCTATTTAAGGAAACTTTTCATTTTTATAGAGAAATATTGCAGATTTGGAATTGTGATTTAGAAATTAGGATAACAAGAATTTTTGTTGAAAGATTAGTATTCTTTTAGAATTTTTGATCAATAGGACTTATTTTTTAAATAATTTTCTAAAAGCTGCTATTTAAGGAAATTTTCATTTTTACAGAGCAATATTGTAGATTTGGGATTGTTATTTAGAAATTAGGATAAAA
>NW_022610232.1:0-24036 GCF_000309985.2 Brassica rapa | reverse complement strand
CTGTTCTGAACGGTTTCAACCCTTCCTGAACAGTCACAATGGTTCATGACTTGTTGTAGGTTAGGCGTGGTCTTTGGCCATAGGCTGACCACGCACGGACCCAGACAGTCCAATATGGACGGTTAGGTCGAACGGTTGGAGCATCTGAATGGGTGCGAGATGCCAAGGGTCATGAGTTGCCAAGAGGCACGAGTGTCCAAAGGGTACTAGTTCCCAAAGGGTGTGAGTCCAAACGGTGCCATTGGTTCAAGGCTTAGGCCGAAAAGTGGACAGTCCGCGGCTGCATAGTCGAACGGACGGACGGTTAGTTTAACCGGAGTGTTGTGTCGCAAGGTCTGATTGGTTGCAAGGCAATCGGTTTGTCTTGGGCCTTATCTCTGGTATGGATCCAGGCTTTGGGTCGGATCAGGTAAGAAGGTCCGTGAGCCTTTTGGGCCGACTTATAACTGGTCATCGCACCTAGATCTTAACCAGACGGTTAGACGGCACTATGGATTATCCGGCTATGGTTGGATGGCTTTAGCCGCAAAGGCTAAGTGGGATATCTTACAATACCTTGGGTTGGTGAGTAGGATAGGCGCCATATGCATTATGTAGGGCGTAGACCCACATGATGGCAATGGAAGGCCGGTTATATCAGTACCTGCTAAGTAGACGATGGCTTATCAATCTGGTGGTCGGATCATGTTTCATGACGATGGTTCGATTGCCGAGCACTAGTATGGATAGTCACGTTGCTGGAGTAAGAGTATTGATGTGATGCTTCTAGATATCAACCTTGGTGTTGATAGCTTCGAGATTGGCTAAGAGTCATGACGAAGTGTATGGCTAGTACTATGAGTCGTAGACCATAGATACTGAGCCTAAGTGTGATTGTTCAGGAAGGCCGTGTAAGATCTGATCATGGTTGATTAGGACGACCTGACCTCTGAATGATGGTTCAAGGTGTCGGAACTAATCTGACTTAAGGAATGCATCGTTTGGTATGAACAAATCATATATGTTGTTGGGTTAAGTCCCAAAGCCGGTCAGGCCAGATGATGACTCATCAGTTCCAAGTCATGTGAGGATGGTTGGTTGATTGACTTAGGATCTAATGAGATTTGTCAGTCCAGAATATGGATTGGGTACTATTGCCTATATGGCAGGGGATGTTTGAGTGTGCATGAGCCGAGAAAGGCAGATGCAAACCCTTATCCTTTCAAAGACTTCTCAAGATTACTTATGTCTGTGGGGATGGTTGGTTGAATGACTAAGTACCTAGGGGAGTTTTTTGATGCAGGAATCAAGATAAGGACCTTAAGTAAGATCAATGAGTGATCGTGGTCCAGCTGTCAAGCAAGAGCAATTCGAGTCAATGGAGGACCAATGAGCTAATAAGCTCGTAGATGTGGCAAAGGTATGATCTAGCATTTACTTATATAGATCTAGATAGAATGGTTTAAGGGAATGGAACCTCAGAATTGTATGGCTTGGTTTTGGGTTTAGGATTGACCTTAAGCTAAATTGGTAGTTGAGTAAACTGACCAAGGCTAAGGTGATTCGACCAGCCAAGTGTTAGATTGGTTTTAGACCAATGGTTAACTACAGAATAATCCGCTGCGTATCTGTTGAAAGGATCTAGGCTATTTGACTAGGGATGTAGCATCGCCGATCCTAGGTAGGATCGTTGGGACGAGCCATGGTGAGAGGAACGCACCACACAGGTCATTTGGCCAAAGGACACGCGTATCATGGCTAAATAAGAAGGTTAAGGGTATCAGGAAGCTGAGCCTTAACCAGGATGGATGGAAGAAAGCTTAGGAGACTTGGCCGAGTAATCTAGCAGCTGGATAAGGTCGGGTACAGCTCAACCAGCTGGGGACAGTGTGAAACCAGCTCATACGGTCCTTGGTAGCTCACTGGAGCTGATAGGTTAGCTCACTCAGCTGAGGCCAGCTAGTGGCCAGCTCAACTCAGCTCGGTGAAGTGTTATGGTCCGGCCGGCTTGGCCGGGTCATAGGCGGTTATGGGCTGGAGGGGTCTTGGCCTGAACCACCCAGGGTCCGTGGGGTCTTGGCCTTGGGCAAGGGACTCTGGAAAAGATTATGGGCCTGATTTTCTAATAGCCCAAAGGAAAGGAAGAGCAGTTGGGCGGTTACTCCCGAAAAGGTGCAAAGGGGCAGTTTTGTGCCCTTTCTCTTTAACTGCTTGGTCGATTTCTCCAGGGCAGTTGGGGCTGGCTTTCTATATAAATAGAGAGTCCCTGGCACAGAAAATGGCACGAAATTCCTTAGGCAAAGCTCTGCCAAACTCATGCCAGAAAGAAAGAAAGAGAGAGACCGGCGGTTAGAGAAGAGAACCGTGTGTGGTGGTGTTGGCTTGCCGGCGTGTTCTGAGCGTGGGAAGCCAGGCCGTGAAGATGGATACCAGAACAAAAAGACAAGGAGAAGGAGAAGGAGAGGACTTGCCTCCAGGGGAGAGAACGCCAAAGGTTAGTGGTGTAGACTGCAAGGAACGGCCCCGGGCCTGCGGATGATCCGTGCGGCCTTGCGGCCGGTTCTCTTGGCAGATGCATCCATTCTCTTTACTTCTTCTGGATCGCCTGTTCTAAAGTGTGTTGTGATGTTATTGGATTGATTCAGACAGGGAACACTGGACCAAGGCCATGGCCGGTCCAGGGATAAAGTCCTAGGCAATGGCCGAACTGATCTATGGTCGGATCTCACATTCCGGGTCGGTTCCGTTGAGAACTGACTATGGGAATCTCTTAGTTGGGAATTATCATGAGTTGTCATGCATTTTATTTAGTTTTTGGGAATTTATCTGTGTATGTCCAAATTGGACAGATCCTAGTTCTTAAGGGCCGAACCATGCCATTCTAGACTTGTTGCTTAGGTTATCGGCCATATGTGTTCATGATGTGATTTATGTGGTTTCAGGACCAGACTTGGACCGTGGTAAAGGAAAGGTACCGTGAAGTCTCAGGCCATGGGAAGATGTGTGGTGAATGGGTCCTTGTTGATAAGCGTGTCGTATTGATAGCCTATTGTGCAACTTGTGAACTTATGATAGACTAAGTGTGTAAACTAGTAGATGAACTTATGAATGATGTATGGATCTCATTATGTTATATATATACAATCTGTTTGCCCCTTATGTTTGTTTGTCTTGAATGTTATACTCGAACCTCACCTAAAGGAACTTGAACTTAACACCTAAAGGACCTTAAAAGACCGGAATCATTGTATAAGAACGGATGTTAAGGCGACGGTTCATGGTTGGGCTTAAGAGCCGGGAACGGGTCTTACAAGGGAAGTCTTTAGCTAAGATCTAAGTTAGCCCTCGCCTTTAGGCGTATTATTAATAAAGGGCGAAAATTAAGAGGTTCGGCCAGGAAGTGGACCGAGCGACATGAGGCCTCGACCGCGGCTAGGCAGCCGGGATCGGGTCTTACATGGCGGCACCCATGGACGTCCTGTGTGTACTGAACAGACAGCCCACTTGGGACAAAATCACCCAAACAGTCCACGGGAAGGGCCAGCATGCTGAGCCCAAGGACCAACGTGCTGATATGTGTACGGAGGGAACAGCCACAGACGTCCTGTGTGTGCTGACGGACACAGATGGACACAGACGGACACAGATGGACACAGACGGACATACACGTACAGCCACGAACGTCCTGTGTGTGCTGACGGACACCCATGGACGTCCTGTGTGTGCTGACGGACAGCCACAAACAGCCACGACGTCTTGTGTGCTGGCGGACACCCACGGACGTCCTGTGTGTACTGAACAGACAGCCCATGTGGATAAAATCACCCAAAAGTCCACGGGAAGGGCCAGCGTGCTGAGTCCAAGGACCAACGTGCTGATATGTGTACTGAGGGACAGCCACAGACGTCCTGCGTGTGCTGACAGACACAAACGGACAGCCACAGACGTCCTGTGTGTGCTGACGGACACAGACGGACACACACGGACAGCCACGGACGTCCTGTGTGTGCTGGCGGACACCCACGGACGTCCTGTGTGTACTGAACAGACAGCCCACGTGGGATAAAATCACCCAAACAGTCCACGGGAAGGGCCAGCGTGCTGAGTCCAAGGACAATGTGCTGATATGTGTACTGAGGGACAGCCACAGACGTCATGTGTGTCTGACGGACACAGACGGACACACACGAACAGCACAACGTCCTGTGTGTGCTGGCGGACACCCACGCACGTCCTGTGTGTACTGAACAGACAGCCCACGAGGGCCCAAAATCACCCGACCAGTCCACAGGAAGGGTCAGCGTGCGGAGTCAAAGACCAACGTGCTGATATGTGTACTGATGGACAGCCACAGACGTCATGTGTGTCACAGACACACACGGACACACACGCACAGCCACGAATGTCCTGTGTATGCTGAGGGACACACGACGTCCAGTGTGTGCTGACGGACACCCAAAGATGTCCTGTGTGTACTGAACAGACAGCCCACGTGGGACAAAATCACCCAAACAGTCCATGGGAAGGTCAGCGTGCTGAGTCCAAGGACCAGCGTGCTGATATGTATACTGATGGACAGCCACGGTCCTATGTGTGCTGACGACACACACGACCGCCACAGACGTCCTGTGTGTGCTGGCGGACACCACGGACGTCTTGTGTGTACTGGCAGATATCCACGTGGGCCAAAATCACCCAAACAGTCCACGGGAAGGGCCAGCGTGCAGAGTCCAAGGACAACCGTGCCTGATATGTGTACTTATGACAGCCACAGACGTCATGTGTGTGCTGACGGAACACACGGACAGCCCGGACGTCCTGTGTATGCTTACGGACACACACGGACGTCCTTGTGTGCTGACCGACACCCACGAACGTCCTGTGTGTGCTGACAGAAAACACACGGACACACCGGATGTCCTGTGTGTGCTGACAGACAGCCACAAACGGCCCCGGACGTCCTGTGTGTGCTGGCAGACACCCATGGACGTCCTGTGGTGTACTGAACAGACAGACCTGATACAGGCCGAGAATCAGACTGCACGGACGGACGGTCTGAGGTTCGAGAACTCGGACTGGACAGGACGGACGGACGGCTATGGGACGGCTAGACGGACGCGATGGGTGGGAGTGGCCGATCTGGTTCCTGAAACAAAAGGATGCTATTTTTATGAGTTTTTATGAATCAAAATATTGAACAGAAAGTAAACAGTATGATAATGAAGAACAGAAGCAAATATGACTTTTTATGGGTTTTTATAATGAATGGAAAATCTAGAACTATATGATGCAAGATAACAAAAAAAAAAGAAGGATAGAAGTATGGGGGATGGATCCTTGTTGCTGGATGTGTATCTCTCTCAACAAGAACAGTGGATGGAGGTGGATAGCTATGGGATTTGGCTTGCTGGATGTGTATCACTCTCAAGGCAAATCGATGGATGGAATGGAGGTGAAGAATCGCCACAAGCTTGGTGGTTTGAAGCTTGATAAGATTCGGCTGCTCTCTCTTGTTTCTCACAGAAAAAGACTTAGGGTTTTAGGTTTGCAAAGGCAAAATTATTTCATAAAAGACTTAGGCAAAAATCGCCAACTTCATGGAGTTATATAGGGTTTACCCCTTATGAGACTCAAAGATAAAAGGCCTTAAACAAGCTGGCCGAAAATGAGGCTGAAACATTAGCCCAAAGTCTTAACCAAATAAATTAAAATAAACCAGACATCTGGTTGTCGGTTTGAGAAGGCTTAGACCAAGGCTAATAGCATGCTTGCATGTTGCCTCATTAAAACCTTACCAAGAAAACCCAATGGGACAAAACCTGGTGAGGAAAAAGAGTACAACACATGCTACTCCCCTTGGTGGTCGGCTAGATCTCAGAACCGGAAAGAGTTGGAGTGGATGAAATGGAAACTGAGTCTGGACCAAGCTCGGATGTGGAGATGAGAAGTCCGGCTTGGTTGAGTCTGAACTGGATCGGGTCGGCCGCGTCCTGAACCTCCTTTGGGCCGGCTTGATCTTGAATCTTCAACTGGACCATCTTCTCAATCAGCAGCTGGTCCTGGTCAGTCTGTCCATCTTGATCAAGGATATGCTGGACAGCTTTGGTGAAACCTTCTCGCAAGGCCCTGGTTCCACTCCGGGTAGTCGGACCGCGCCTAACTATGGGAACCTCTACTTGGATGGCCTCATCATTCCCTCCCTCTTGAAGAGGTTCTGGCCTCAGAACACCATCATCTGCAAAGTCATCACTATCTGCATGGAAAGGAGACAAATCCGAGACATTGAAAGTATGTGAAATTTTAAATTCAGCAGGGAGGTCAAGGATATAGGCATTGTCGTTGATCTTCTTTAGGATGCGGAATGGTCCTGTCCCACGAGGAGAGAGCTTGGACTTCCGGGCTTCTGGAAACCTCTCGGGCCGCATGTGTAACCACACCAAGTCCCCGGGTTCGAACAGTACCTCCTTCCTCTTCTGGTCATACTTGGCCTTGACCTTAGCCGCCTTGGCTTCTATCCTCTCCTTGACCTTTAGGTGCATATTCTTAACAAACTCTGCCTTGGCGACTCCATCACGACTGCGGTACATGGAGCTGGGCAGTTCGGTGAAGTCTAAAGGAGTCTCTGGCTGAAACCCATAAACAATCTCAAAAGGTGACAGGTTAGTAGTAGAGTGCCTAGCATGGTTATAAGCAAACTCAACAAAAGGCAAACAAGACAACCAATTTCTTAAATTCTTACCGACCGTAGCTCTCAACAGTTGAGAAAGCGTACGGTTTACTACCTCAGTCTGGCCGTCGGTCTGGGGATGGCAAGTGGTCGAGAATAGTAGCTTGGTTCCGAACTTGCCCCATAGTGTCCTCCAGAAATGGCTGAGGAACTTGGCATCACGGTCAGACACAATGGTTCGAGGAACACCATGTAGTCGGACCACTTCTTTGAAGAATAGGTCGGCGGTCTGAGTGGCATCATTAGTGGTGTTACAGGCTATGAAATGGGCCATCTTGGAGAACCTGTCTACCACTACAAAAATGGAATCCTTGTGGTTTATCTTGGGTAAACCCAGCACAAAGTCCATAGAAATGTCTACCCAAGGGTGGTTAGGAATCGGTAATGGCATTTGTAAACCGTAAGGATGTGACCTGGACTTGGTTTTGAGGCAAGTAGTGCACTTGGCGCATATGCTCTCCACATCCCTCTTCATGTTTGGCCAAAAGAAATGTTCAGTTAGGACACTCAAGGTCTTGTCCCGACCAAAGTGTCCCATGAGGCCGCCACCATGGGCCTCCCGAACCAGCAGTTCCCTCATGGCTCCTTTGGGAATGCACAGCCTCTTTCCCTTGAACAGGAACCCCTCATGCTGGTAGTATGGCCCAAAAGCCCCCTTCTCAGTGTTCCTGAAAACTTCATTAAAATCAAGATCAGTGGCATAAGATTCTTTAATATGTTCGAAACCCATGATCTTGGCCTCCATGGTCACAATGAGAGTGTGTCTCCGGGACAGTGCATCGGCCACCACATTGTCCTTGCCCTTCTTGTACTTGATCACATAGGGAAAGGTCTCCACGAACTCGAGCCATCTGGCGTGCCTCTTCTTGAGTGTGGTCTGTCCCCTCAAGTGCTTAAGTGTCTCATGATCTGTATGAATAACAAATTCCTTAGACAAAAGGTAATGCTGCCAAGTTTCAAGGGACCTTACTAGAGCGTATAGCTCTTTGTCATAGGTTGGGTAGTTGAGGGCAGCTCCACTCAGTTTCTCACTAAAGAATGCCACTGGTCGGCCCCCTTGAGTGAGGACAGCTCCAATGCCTGTACCTGATGCATCACACTCAATCTCAAAAGTTTTATTAAAATCAGGGAGTGTAAGAACGGGTGCATGAGTTAAACTATATTTAAGCTTGTTGAAAGACTCCTCTTGGGCAGGGCCCCAAACAAAGGATACATTCTTCTTGATCACTGAGGTCATGGGTGCAGCAATGGTGCTGAAGTCCTTGACAAACCGCCTATAGAAGCTGGCTAGGCCATGGAAACTTCGGACTTGCCCAATAAGACTTCTGTGAACTCACAACAAAGCCTAAAAATATTAACTGGTCAGTGCAAAATACACACTTCTTGAGATTGGCAAAGAGTCCTTCCTGTGAGAGCCTTCAAAACCTGTTCTACATGACTAATGTGATCGGATAAGCACTGACTATAGATCAATATGTCATCAAAATAGACAACCACAAATTTACCAATGTAAGGCCTTAGAACCTCGTTCATAAGCCTCATGAAGGTACTAGGGGCGTTGGTAAGACCAAAGGGCATCACCAGCCACTCATACAAGCCTTGCTTGGTCTTGAAAGCAGTCTTCCACTCGTCTCCCTCCTTCATCCGAACTTGGTGATAGCCACTCCTAAGATCAATCTTGGAAAACACGGTGGAACCACTCAGTTCATCTAACATATCATCAAGTCTAGGAATGGGGTACCGATATTTTATGGTAATGTTGTTGATGGCTCGGCAATCAACACACATACGCCACGTTCCATCCTTCTTAGGCACCAATAGGACGGGTACTGCACATGGGCTGAGACTCTCTCGAATGTATCCCTTGTCCATGAGGTCTTGGACCTGCCTCTCCAGCTCCTTAGCCTCCTCCGGATTGACTCGGTATGCGGCTCGGTTTGGAAGTGGGGCGCCTGGCACAAAGTCTATCTGATGTTCGATGCCTCGGAGGGGTGGTAATCCGGCTGGTATCTCTTCAGGGAACACGTCCTTGTACTGGTCCATTAGTCCTTGCATCTCAGCTGGACAATCTGGTGCCTCAAAACCTGCAAAACAACCTTCCTTGAAAACCATTAGTAGCACCTGTGTGTCTTGCTGCAATGATTTAATCAATTTACTAGAAGAGATGTAAAGGTTAGTTTTACTAAACAATCCAGACTGATCCATGGCCCTCTGCATCTCGTACACCTCTTGTGGACTGAGAGGAGCCAGGCTGTGCTTCTTGTTGTTGTGGGTAAAGCTGTAGATGTTAGTCCTCCCATGGTGAATAGTCTCCTTGTCAAACTGCCAAGGCCTCCCTAACAGTAGATGACCGGCTTGCATAGGAACCACATCACACTTCACCTGGTCCTGGTACTTACCAATACAAAAGGAGACAACAACTTGCTCCGAGATTTTAAGCTCCGTCTCATCATTGAGCCACTTGAGCTTGTATGGCCTGGGGTGTGGCAACTTTGCTAGTCCTAACTTTTCAACAAGGTACCTGCTGGCCACGTTAGTGCAAGAGCCACCATCAATAATTAGACTACATACCTTGCCTTCCACGCTACATCTAGCATGGAAGATGTTCTCTCGTTGGACGGTTTCTGGATCAAAGAGAGCACTGAGAGCTCGTCTGACCACCAGTAGCTCACCGGTTTCAGCGTAGTCCACTATCTCGTCTCCTGAGTCAGCCATCTCTACATCGGCCTCGTCTTGGGACTCATACTCGCCGTCTGCCTTAAGGATCATGACACGCTTGTTCGGGCAGTCCCTGGCGTAGTGCCCCTTCCCCTGACATTTGAAACAAGTAATATCACGAGTTCTTTGAGCTTGTGTTTGTCCCTTACCTGGTTCGGATGAACCTGGTTTGGACTGGTCGGTTTGGTTCTTCTTGAACCGGTTTTCCACTTCGATGGATTTGTTCTCCTCAGCCCCCTTGGGTCCGGATGAAGCCCATGGCGTCTTGCTCCTAGCACTAGAAGCGTTCTTCCTCTTAATGTGCTGCTCGGCCTGGATGGCATAGTGAAGGAGATCATTGAAGTTGACGTAGGTCTGTCTCTCCACCTTGCGAGCGATGCGGTCTTGAAGGCCTTCCAAGAACTGAGCCATCATAACCTCTTCGGTCTCGCGCGTCCTGAGCTTGTTCTTGAGAGCCTCAAACTCCTCAAAGTACTCCTCTACGGACCTAGTACCCTGAGACAACTTGCGAAAACGTTTTAGTAAGTCCCGCTGATAGTATGAGGGAATATACCTTTCACGGAGCTTAGCTCGCATCTCATCCCAAGTCTCGATCCTATAGACTCTGCCAACCTCGGCTACTTCCATGTCCCACCAGGTTAGGGCATTGTCCGTCAGTTGGGCTGCGGCTAAAGCGATCTTCTTGGCCTCGGTATAGCGGTAGTAATCAAAGATGTACTCCATGCGCCTCTCCCATTCGATGTAGGCGTCCGGGTCAACCTTCCCAGCAAAGGTTGGAGGAGTAAGTTTGAGATCCTTGCCTCCCTGCCAAGCTACTTCATCGTCTCTGAATCTCCTTCGGACCGGGCTTGCATCGCCTTGGACCCGATACTCCCGTCGGTTCCCACGTCCGGCTCGTTCACGCCGCGGCTCTTCTGGTTCGGTACGGTCTGTGTCCGAGTTGTCCTCACTGGATTGGGACTGCTGTTCTTCCGGAATGGGTTGGTTTCTCCTCCTTGGCCAACATTAGCTCTATCCCTTCCTGCTATCTGAGCCAGCTGCTCAGTCACAGTAGCCAGGGCGGCTTGGAGTTCAGCATGGTTAGCCATCAGCTGAGCATTGATCTCGGCTTGTGTTGGTGCACCATTTAGGTCTCCCATGGTTTTGTCCTGCGACAAGAGAGAAAGAAAAAGGTGACTTGCAAAGAATCTGTAGAAGAAGAATAAGGATATTTAACTATGATATGCAATGAATGTGAGTTTTCCTTTTTTTTTTTGTTAAAAATCGAAAAGTTAAAATAGGAAAATGCAATCTTTCTTTTTTTTTTTTAATTATGGAAAAACTTGAAGTGTAAGCCAAGAAAATTAAATGCAATTAAATGGGAAATCCGATCAAAAAGGAAAGTGAAAATCGATGGATGCCAAAAACATAATACTCGAATGAAAGATGCACAAAAACGGATCAAAAGGTATGCAGGAAAGAAAACGAGTTGAAGAACCAAACAAATAACAAAAGTAGCAAGGATATGATACAACCGAAGGTGTAGGAGCTTTGAGCTCTGATACCAAAATGATACAGGCCGAGAATCAGACTGCACGGACGGACGGTCTGAGGTTCGAGAACTCGGACTGGACAGGACGGACGGATGGCTATGGGACGGCTAGATGGACGCGATGGAGTGGGAAGTGGCCGACCTGGTTCCTGAAACAAAAGGATGCTATTTTTATGAGTTTTTATGAATCAAAATATTGAACAGAAAGTAAACAGTATGGTTAATGAAGAACAGAAGCAAATATGACTTTTTATGGGTTTTTATAATGAATGGAAAAATCTAGAACTATCTGATGCAAGATAACAAAATAAAAGAAGGATAGAAGTATGGGGGATGGATCCTTGTTGCTGGATGTGTATCTCTCTCAACAAGAACAGTGGATGCAGGTGGATAGCTATGGGAGTTGGCTTGCTGGATGTGTATCACTCTCAAGGCAAATCGATGGATGGAATGGAGGTGAAGAATCGCCACAAGCTTGGTGGTTTAAGCTTGATAAGATTCGGCTGCTCTCTCTTGTTTCTCACAGAAAAAAGACTTAGGGTTTTAGGTTTGCAAAGGCAAAATTATTTCATAAAAGACTTAGGCAAAAATCGCCAACTTCATGGAGTTATATAGGGTTTACCCCTTATGAAACTCAAAGACAAAAGGCCTTAAACATGCTGGCCGAAAATGAGGCTGAAACATTAGCCCAAAGTCTAAACCAAATAAATTAAAATGAACCAGACATCTGGTTGTTGGTTTGAGAAGGCTTAGACCAAGGCTAATAGCATGCTTGCATGTTGCCTCATTAAAACCTTACCAAGAAAACCCAATGGGACAAAACCTGGTGAGGAAAAAGAGTACAACACATGCTACTCCCCTTGGTGGTCGGCTAGATCTCAGAACCGGAAAGAGTTGGAGTGGATGAAATGGAAACTGAGTCTGGACCAAGCTCGGATGTGGAGATGAGAAGTCCGGCTTGGTTGAGTCTGAACTGGATCGGGTCGGCCGCGTCCTGAACCTCCTTTGGGCCGGCTTGATCTTGAATCTTCAACTGGACCATCTTCTCAATCAGCAGCTGGTCCTGGTCAGTCTGTCCATCTTGATCAAGGATATGCTGGACAGCTTTGGTGAAACCTTCTGGCAAGGCCCTGGTTCCACTCCGGGTAGTCGGACCGCGCCTAACAATGGGAACCTCTACTTGGATGGCCTCATCAAGACCACTTGGGACAAAATCACCCAAACAGTCCACGGGAAGGGCCAGCATGCTGAGTCCAAGGACCAACGTGCTGATATGTGTACTGAGGGACAGCCACAGACATCTTGTGTGTGTTGACGGACACAGACGGACACACACGGACAGCCACGGACGTCTTGTGTGTGCTGGCGGACACCCACGGACGTCCTGTGTGTACTGAACAGGCGTCGCACGAGGGCCACAATCACCCAAACAGTCCACAAGAAGGGTCAGCATGCGGAGTCCAAGGACCAACGTGCTGATATGTGTAATGATGGACAGCCACGAACGTCATGTGTGTGCTGACGGACACAAACAGACACACACTGACATACACGTACAGCCACGAACGTCCTGTGTGTGCTGACGGCCACACACGGACAGCCACTGACGTCCTGTGTGTGCTGACGAACACCCACAGACGTCCTGTGTGTGCTGACGGACACCCACGGACATCCTGTGTGTGCTGACAGACACACACGGACACACACGGACGTCCTGTGTGTGCTGACGGACAGCCACAAACAGCCACGGACGTCCTGTGTGTGCTGGCGGACACCCACGGACGTCCTGTGTGTACTGAACAGACAGCCCACGTGGGATAAAGTCACCCAAACAGTCCACGGGAAGGGCCAGCGTGCTGAGTCCAAGGACCAACGTGCTGATATGTGTACTGAGGGACAGCCACGGACGTCCTGTGTGTGCTGACGGACACAGACGGAAACACACGGACAGCCACGGATGTCCTGTGTGTGCTGGCGGACACCCACGGACATCCTGTGTGTACTGAACACACAGCCCACGAGGGCCAAAATCACCCGAACAGTCAACAGGAAGGGTCAGTGTGCGGAGTCAAAGGACCAACGTGCTGATATGTGTACTGATGGACAGCCACAGATGTCATGTGTGTGCTGACGGACACACACAGAAACACACGCACAGACACGAATGTCCTGTGTGTGCTGACGGACACACACGGACGTCCTGTGTCTGCTGACGGACACCCACAAACGTCCTGTATGTACTGAACAGACAGCCGGACGGGCCAGCATGCGGAGTCCAAGGACCAGTGTACTGATGGACAGCCACGGACGTCCTGTGTGTGCTGACGTACACACACGGACCGCCACAGACGTCCTGTGTGTGCTGGCGGACACCCACGGACGTCCTGTGTGTACTGAACAGATAGCCCACGTGGGCCAAAATCACCCAAACAGTCCACGGGAAGGGCCAGCGTGTAGAGTCCAAGGACCAACGTGCTGATATGTGTACTGATGTACAGCCACAGACGTCCTGTGTGTGCTGACGGACACACACGGACAGCCACAGACGTCCTTTGTAAGCTTACGGACACACACGAACGTCCTGTGTGTGCTGACCGACACCCGCAAACATCCTGTGTGTGCTGACAGACACACACAAACACAAACGGATGTCCTGTGTGTGTTGACGGAGAGCCACAAACAGCCCCGGACGTCCTGTGTGTGCTGGCGGACACTCATGGACGTCCTGTGTGTACTGAACAGACAGCCCACTTGGGACAAAATCACCGAAACAGTCCACGGGAAGGGCCAGCGTGCAGAGTCCAAGGACGAACGTGCTGATATGTGTACTAAGGGACAGCCACAGACGTCCTGTGTGTGCTGATGGACACAGACGGACACAGATGGACACATACGGACACAGACGGACACACACGGACAGCCCCCAGACGTCCTGTGTGTGCTGGCGGACACCCAAAATCACCCGAACAGTCCACAAAAAGGGTCAGCGTGCGGAGTCCAAGGACCAACGTGGTTATATGTGTACTGATGGACAGCCACGTATGTCATGTGTGTGCTGACGGACACACACACACACACGGACATACATGTACAGCCACGAACATCCTGTGTGTGCTGACGGACACACACGGACAGCCACGAACGTCCTGTGTGTGCTGACGAACACCCACAAACGTCCTGTGTGTACTGAACAGACAGCCCACGTGGGCCAAAATCACCCAAACAGTCCACAGGAAGGGCCAGCGTGCTGAGTCCAAGGACCAGCGTGCTGATATGTGTATTGATGGACAGCCACGGACTTCTTGTGTGTGCTGACGGACACACACGGACGTCCTGTGTGTGCTGACGGACACACACATACGTCATGTTTGTGCTGACGGAGACACACGGATGTCCTGTGTGTGCGGACGGACAGCCACGGACAGCCACGAACGTCCTGTGTGTGCTGGTGGACACCCACAGACACACACGGACAGCCACATACATCATGTGTGTGCTAACGGACAGCCACGGACGTCCTGTTTGTGCTAGCGGACACCCACAGATGTCCTGTGTGTACTGAATAGACAGCCCACGTGGGCCAAAATCACCCAAACAGTCCACGAGAAGGGCCAGCGTGCTGAGTCCGAGGACCAACGTGCTGATATGTGTACTGATGGACAGCCACGGACGTCATGTGTGTGCTGACGGCCACAGACAGACACACACGGCAGCCACGGATGTCCTGTGTGTGCTGGTGGACACCCACGGACGTCCTGTGTGTACTGACCAGACAGCCCACTGGGGCCAAAATCACCCGAACAGTCCACGGGAAGGGTCAGCGTGCTGAGTCCAAGGACCAACGTGCTGATATGTGTATTGATGGACAGCCACGGACGTCCGGTGTGTGCTGATGGACACACACGAACAGCCCGGGACGTCTTGTGTGTGCTGACGGACACAGACGGACGTCCTGTGTGTGCTGACGGACACGCACGAACGTCCTGTGTGTACTGACCAGACAGCCCACGTGGGCCAAAATCACCCGAACAGTCCACGGGATAGGGTCAGCGTGCTGAGTCCAAGGACCAATGTGCTGATATGTGTACTGAGGGACAGCCACGGACGTCCTGTGTGTGCTGACGGACACAGACGGACACACACTAACACACGGACAGCCACGGACGTCCTGTGTGTGCTGACGGACACAGACGAATACACACGAACACACGGACAGCCACAGACGTCCTGTGTGTGCTGGTGGACACCCACGGACGTCCTGTGTGTACTGAACAAACAGCCCACGAGGGCCAAAATCACCCGAACAGACCACAGGAAGGGTTAGCATGCTGAGTCCAAGGGCCATGGATGTCATGTCTGTGCTGACGGACACACACGGACACACACGGACACACACACACAGCCACGAACGTCATGTGTGTGTGCTGACAGACACACACAGACGTCCTGTGTGTGCTGACGGACACCCACAGACGTCCTGTGTGTACTGAACAGAAAGCCCACGTGAGCCAAAATCACCCAAACAGTCCACGGGAAGGGCTAGGGTGTTGAGTCCAAGGACCAGCGTGCTGATATGTGTACTGATGGACAGCCACGGACGTCCTGTGTGTGCTGACGGACACACACAGACACACACGGACGTCCTGTGTGTGCTGACGGACACACACAGACGTCCTGTGTGTGCTGATGGACACACACAGACACACACGGACGTCCTGTGTGTGCTGACAGACACACACGGACAGCCACAGACGTCCTGTGTGTGCTAACGGACAGCCACAGACAGGTACAGACGTCATGTGTGTGCTGACGGACAACCTCGGACGTCCTATGTGTACTGAACAGACAGCCTACGTGGGCCAAAAGCACCCGAATAGTCCACGGGAAGAGCCAGCGTGCTGAGTCCAAGGACCAGTGTGCTGATATGTGTACTGATGGCAGCCACAGACGTCCTGTGTGTGCTAACGGACACACACGGAGGGCCACAGACAGCCACGGACGTCCTGTGTGTGCTGACAGACAGCCACGGACGTCCTGTGTGTGCTGCGGACACCCACGAACGTCCTGTGTGTACTGAACAAACAGCCCACGTGGGCCAAAATCACCCAAACAGTCCACATGGAGGGTCATCGTGCTGAGTCCAAGGACCAACGTGCTGATATGTGTACTGGTGGACAGTCACGAATGTCCTGTCTGTGCTGACGGACAGCCACAGACGTCCTGTTTGTGCTGATGGACACACACAGACGTTCTGTGTGTGCTGACGGACCCACACGGACACACACGGACACACACGGACATACACGGACATCAACGGACGTCCTGTGTGTGCTGACGGACAGCCACAAACAGCCACGGACGTCCTGTGTGTGCTGGCGGACACCCACGGACGTCCTGTGTGTACTGAACAGACAGCCCACGTGGGATAAAATCACCCAGACAGTCCACGGGAAGGGCCAGCGTGCTGAGTCCAAGGACCAACGTGCTGATATATGTACTGATGGACAGCCACAGATGTCATGTGTGTGCTGACGGACACACACGGAAACACACGCACAAACACGAATGTCCTGTGTGTGCTGATGGACACACACGGACGTCCTGTGTTTGCTGAAGGACACCCACAAACGTCCTGTATGTACTGAACAGACAGCGCACGTGGGCCAAAAGCACCCAAGCAGTCCACGGGACGGGCCAGCATGCGGAGTCCAAGGACCAGTGTGCTGATATGTGTACTGATGGACGGCCACAGACGTCCTGTGTGTGCTGACGGACACAGACGGACCGCCACGGATGTCCTGTGTGTGCTGGCGGACACCCATGGACGTCCTGTGTGTACTGAACAGATAGCCCACGTGGGCCAAAATCACCCAAACAGTCCACGGGAAGGGCCAGCGTGTAGAGTCCAAGGACCAACGTGCTGATATGTGTACTGATGTACAGCCACAGACGTCCTGTGTGTGCTGATGGACACACACGGACAGCCACAGACGTCCTTTGTAACCTTACGGACACACACGGACGTCCTGTGTGTGCTGACCGACACCCGCAAACATCCTGTGTGTGCTGACAGACACACACGGACACAAACGGATGACCTGTGTGTGCTGACGGACAGCCACAAACAGCCCCGGACGTCCTGTGTGTGCTGGCGGACACCCATGGACGTCCTGTGTGTACTGAACAGACAGCCCACTTGGGACAAAATCACCGAAACAGTCCACGGAAAGGGCCAGCGTGCAGAGTCCAAGGACCAACGTGCTGATATGTGTACTAAGGGACAGCCACAGACGTCCTGTGTGTGCTGACGGACACAGACGGACACACACGGACAGCACCAGACGTCCTGTGTGTGCTGGCGGACACCCACAGACGTCCTATGTGTACTGAACAGACAGCCCACGAGGGCCAAAATCACCCGAACAGTCCAAAAGAAGGGTCAGCGTGCGGAGTCCAAGGACCAACGTGGTTATATGTGTACTGATGGACAGCCACGTATGTCATGTGTGTGCTGACGGACACACACACACACACGGACAGACACGTACAGCCACGAACGTCCTGTGTGTGCTGACGGACACACACGGACAGCCACAGACGTCCTGTGTGTGCTGACGAACACCCACAGACGTCCTGTGTGTACTGAACAGACAGCCCACGTGGGCCAAAATCACCCAAACAGTCCACAGGAAGGGCCAGCGTGCTGAGTCCAAGGACCAATGTGCTGATATGTGTACTGAGGGACAGCCACAGACGTCCTCTGTGTGCTGACGGACACAGACGGACACACACTAACACACGGACAGCCACGGACGTCCTGTGTGTGCTGACGGACACAGACGGATACAGACGAACACACGGACAGCCACAGACGTCCTGTGTGTGCTGGTGGACACCCACGGACGTCCTGTGTGTACTGAACAGACAGCCCACGAGGGCCAAAATCACCCGAACAGACCACAAGAAGGGTCAGCATGCTGAGTCCAAGGGCCATAGATGTCATGTCTGTGCTGACGGACACACACGGACACACACGCACAGCCACGAACGTCATGTGTGTGTGCTGACGGACACACACAGACGTCTTGTGTCTGCTGACGGACACCCACAGACGTCCTGTGTGTACTGAACAGAAATCCCACGTGAGCCAAAATCACCCAAACAGTCCACGGGAAGGGCTAGGGTGTTGAGTCCAAGGACCAGCGTGCTGATATGTGTACTGATGGTCAGCCACGGACGTCCTGTGTGTGCTGACGGACACACACAGACGTCCTGTGTGTGCTGACAGACACACACGGACAGCCACAGACGTCCTGTGTGTGCTAACGGACAGCCACAGACAGGTACAGACGTCATGTGTGTGCTGACGGACACCCCCGGACATCCTGTGTGTATTGAACAGACAGCCTACGTGGGCCAACAGCACCCGAATAGTCCACGGTAAGGTCCAGCGTGCTGAGTCCAAGGACTAGTGTGCTGATATGTGTACTGATGGACAGCCACAGACGTCCTGTGTGTGCTAACGGACACACACGGAGGGCCACAGACAGCCACGGACGTCCTGTGTGTGCTGACAGACAGCCACGGACGTCCTGTGTGTGCTGCGGACACCCACGAACGTCCTGTGTGTACTGAACAAGCAGCCCACGTGGGCCAAAATCACCCAAACAGTCCACGGGGAGGGTCATCGTGCTGAGTCCAAGGACCAACGTGCTGATATGTGTACTGGTGGACAGTCACGAATGTCCTGTCTGTGCTGACGGACAGCCACAGACGTCCTGTTTGTGCTGATGGACACACACAGAACATCTGTGTGTGCTGACGGACCCACACAGACACACACGGACACACACGGACATACACGGACATCAACGGACGTCCTGTGTGTGCTGACGGACAGCCAAAGACAGCAACGGACGTCCTGTGTGTGCTGGCGGACACCTACGGACGTCCTATGTGTACTGAACAGACAGCCCACGTGGACCAAAATCACCCAAAGAATCCACAGGAAGGGCCAGCATGCTGAGTCCAAGGACCAGCGTGCTGATATGTGTACTGATGGACAGCCACGGACGTCCTGTGTCTGCTAACGGACACAAGGACACACACACACAGCCACAGACAGCCACGGATGTCCTGTGTGTGCTGACGGACAGCCACAGACAGCCACGGATGTCTTGTGTGTGCTGGCAGACTCCCACGAACGTCCTATGTGTACTGAACAGACAGCCCACGTGGGACAAAATCACCCAAACAGTCCACAGGGAGGGTCAGTGTAAGACCCGAACCCTGGCCTCTCGACCTTATGGAGTCCGCAGGCTTACTTATTAATTTCTTTGCTTGTTTGATCCATTTTAAGTCTTTTATTTACTAAGTCATATTCGAATATGAGGTTCATAAACAAAGGAACAGATTGCACAGCGGAATAACAATGTATAAACTTTGTATTACTTGGAAACATGAGATTCAATACACAACTTCTTAACAGTCTCATTGACAATCACTAGTTCATCCCTAGCATCATCTAACCACACGTTACACAGCCTCTCACTGACCGAGCCTTCACGGCTCCTTGGCTTGACCAGAACCATCCTTAGTTCCTGAAACCACAACCAGATAAGCATTAATCATAACCGAGAATAGAACGGATTGATTCCACAATGCTTGGCTTGGTTCCTAGAACTTAGATAAACCTCAGTCAACATAATCATAAAACTTATGAACCTACCTACCGTATCCAAAGTCATTCAACCAACCACCCCTTGACTTAGAATCAGATAGATAGTCCAGAATAGATAAACAAAACACACGAACAGATCCGGATTGTCCCCAAAGACCAATCCGGCTAACCGGATAGAATCTAGGTGCGACCGGCCAATGGAGTCTGGCTCAATGGCCCAACAGACTCCCTTACCTGATCCGGCCTTAGGCCTGGATCCAATCGGCCGAGTAAGCCTCAAGCCTAATCTGGAAGGCTTAGCAACCGGTCAGACCTTGCGACTCTACCTTGGCTTAGACAAACCGTGACCTTGTCTTAACTAGACAAGCCATAGGCTAATCCATAAGGATCGGTCCTAACCTGTCCCGAAAGACACCGTTTGGAACATGCACCCTTTGGCCATTCGTGCCTTTTGGACACTCATGACTCTTGACAACTCGTGCCCTTTGGGTCATTCCCAACTGTTCGTCCTAACCGCCCAGTCTTGGTGCGATCGGATCATCCGACTAACCGACCCATGTCTAGGCTAGCGGTTTGGTTATGCTCGGCCAAAGCCTAGGGACGTGTCCCTTGAACTCTGTAAGACCCGATCCCGGCCGCCTAGGACGCGGTCGATGCCTCATGTCGCTCGGTCCACTTCCTGGCCGAACCTCTTAATTTCTGCCCTTTATTTATAATATCGCCTAAAGGCGAAGGCTAACTTAGACCTTAGCTAAAGACTTACCTAGTCATTAATAGCCTAGATCCTTTCAACAGATACGCAGCGGAATATTCTCTAGTTAACCATTGGTCTAAAACCAATCTAACACTTGTCTGGTCGAATCACCTTAGCCTTGGTCAGGTTACTCAACTACCAATTAGCTTAAAGGTCAATCCTAAACCCAAACCAAGCCATACGATTATGTGGTTCCATTCCCCTAAACCATTCTATCTAGATCTACATAAGTAAATGCTAGATCATACCTTTGCCACATCTATGGAGCTTATTAGCTCATCGGTCCTCCATTGACTTGAATTGCTCTTGCTTAACAGCTGGACCATGATCACTCAATGATCTTACTTATGGTCCTTATCTTGACTCCTGCGTCAAACAGGTCCCCTAGGTACTTAGTCATTCAACCAACCATCCCCATAGACATACGTAACCTTTGAGAAGTCTTTGAAAGGATAAGGGTTTGCATCTGGCCTTTCTCGGCTCATGCACAATCCAAAATCCTTTTGCCTTATAGGCAATTGTACCAAGTCCATCTTCTGGACTGACAAAGCTCATTAGATCCTAAGTCAATCAACCAACCATCCTCACATGACTTGGAACTGATGAGTCATCATCTGGCCTGACCGGCCTTGGGACTTAACCCAGACAACATATATGACTTGTTCATACCAACCGATGCATTCATTAATCAGGTTAGTACCGACACCTTGAACCATCATTCAGAGGTCAGGTCGTCCATACTCAACCATGATCAGATCTTACACGGCCTTCCTTGAACAATCACACTTAGGCTCAGTATCTATGGTCTACGACACATAGTACTAGCCACACACTTCGTCATGACACTTAGCCAATCTCAAAGCTATCAACACCAAGGTTGATATCTAGAAGCATCAATCAATACTCTTACTCCTGCAACGTGAATATCCATACTAGTGTTTGGCCATCGAACCATCATCATGAAACATGATCCGACCACTAGACTTGATAAGCCATCGTCCACTTAGCATGTACTGATATAACTGGCCTTCCATTGCCATCATGTGGGTCTACCCCCTACATAAGGCATATGGCGCCTATCCTGCTCACCAACCCGAGGTTGATTGTAAGATATCCCACTTAGGATATTCATCGCCTATTCTTTCTCTCTACGTTTTTCTCTGAGTATTTTACTCTGGAATTGGATAATGAAATCGACCATAGAGCCCCCATATTTATAGAAAACCAGGGGGTAAGTCTTGCCCCACGAACAGGCACGACTTGCTAGCGAATGGGCACCATCGGCCAAGGGTTGTCCCCTTTCAGCCACTTGCATCCCTTCGCCTTTTCTGATTGGGTTTGGGGTCGGTCACAAGCCCAACCCACGCCCAAGGCCTCCTGGACTTGGCCCACGGCCTTGTCCAAAGACCCAACAGCCCATGGCCTCATGGCCGGACCTCACAGCCCGCCACTGACTCGGACCCGGACCATCGGCCTAAAGCCCGGCCGAGCTACTCGTCCACTTCGTCCACTCGGCCTAAAGCTACTCGGCCGAGCTATAAGGTTAAGTCTAAGTTTCCTTATGTCCTTAACCTTCTTTCTCGACCATGGAACGCTTGCCTAGATGTCCTAAGACTGGCTTGCATGTTTCCTCGAACCATGACCGTCCCGAAAATCCTATTCAGGATTGGGGGCGTGACAGTCAGTGTGCTGAGTCCAAGGACCAACGTGCTGATATGTGTACTGATGGACAGCCATGGATGTCCTGTGTGTTCTGATGGACACACATGGACACACACGGACAGCCACAGACGTCTTGTGTGTGCTGATGGACACACACAGACGTTCTGTGTGTGCTGACGGACACACACGGACACACACAGACACACACAAACATCCACGGACGTCCTGTGTGTGCTAACGGACAGCCACTGACAGCCACAGACGTCCTGTGTGTGCTGGCGGACACCCACGGACGTACTGTGTGTACTGAACAGACAGCCCACGTGGACCAAAAGCACCCAAACAATCCACAGGAAGGGCCAGCGTCTGAGTCCAAGGACCAACGTGCTGATACGTGACTGAAGGACAGCACGGACGTCCTGTGTGTGCTAACAGACAGCCACGGACGTCCTGTGTGTGCTGCGGACACCCACGAACGTCCTCTGTGTACTGAACAAACAGCCCACGTGGGCCAAAATCACCCAAACAGTCCACGGGGAGGGTCATCGTGCTGAGTCCAAGGACCAACGTGCTGATATGTGTACTGGTGGACAGCCACAGACGTCCTGTTTTGTGCTGATGGACACACACAGACGTTCTGTGTGTGCTGACGGACCCAAACGGACACACACGGACATACACGGACATCAACGGACGTCCTGGGTGTGCTGCCGGACAGCCACACACAGCAACGGATGTCCTGTGTGTGCTGGCGGACACCTACGGACATCATGTGTGTACTGAACAGACAGCCCACGTGGACCAAAATCACCCAAACAATCCACAGGAAGGGCCAGCATGCTGAGTCCAAGGACCAGCGTGCTGATATGTGTACAGATGGACAGCCACGGACGTCCTGTGTCTGCTAACGGACACACATAGACAGCCACAGACAGCCACGGATGTCCTGTGTGTGCTGACGGACAGCCACAAACAGCCACAGATGTCTTGTGTGTGTTGGCGGACACCCACGAACGTCCTATGTGTACTGAACAGACAGCCCACGTGGGCCAAAATCACCCAAACAGTCCACAGGGAGGGTCAGTGTGCGGAGTCCCAGGACAAACGTGCTGATATGTGTACTGATGGACAGCCACGGATGTCCTGTGTTTCTGAGGACACACATGGACACACACGGACAGCCACAGACGTCTTGTGTGTGCTGATGGGACACACACAGACGTTCTGTGTGGCTGGCGGACCCACACGGACACACACGGACACACACAAATACCACGGACGTCCTGTGTGTGCTAACGGACAGCCACGACAGCCACGGACGTCCTTGTTGTGTGCTGGCGGAACCCACGGACGTACTGTGTGTACTGAACAGACAGCCCACGTGGACCAAAATCACCCAAACAATCCACAGGAAGGGCCAGCGTGCTGAATCCAAGGACCAACGTGCTGATATGTTTACTGATGGACAGCCACAGACGTCCTATGTGTGCTGACGGACATAGACGGATACACACAGACAGCCACACACGTCTTGTGTGTGCTGACGGACACACATGGACGTCATGTGTGTGATGAAGGACACGCACAGACGTCTTGTGTGTCATGACGGACACACGGATGTCTTGCGTGCGCTGACGGACAGCCACGAAGAGCCACAGACGTCCTGTGTGTGCTGGCGGACACCCACTGACGTCCTGTGTGTACTGAACAGACTGCCCACGTGGGCCAAAATCACCCAAACAGTCCACGGGATGGGCCAGTGTGCTGAGTCCAAGGACCAAGGTGCTGATATGTGTACCGATGGACAGCCACAAACGTCCTGTGTGTGCTTACGGACACAGACGGACACGCACAGACACAACGTACAGCCACGGATGTCCTGTGTGTACTAGCGGACCCCACGGACGTCCTGTGTGTACTGAACAGATAGCCCACGTGGGCCAAAATCACCCGAACAGTCGACGGGAAAGGTCAGCGTGCTGAGT
>NW_022610231.1:0-36201 GCF_000309985.2 Brassica rapa | reverse complement strand
TGTCAGTTCCTTTTGCATTGACTCTACCGTCTTATTATCAGCTGCTCGCCGATTAGTGTAAGACTCGGCGTCGATCGATGCGATTATGTGTTCGTTGGTCGATCTCGGCGAGTTGCCATCGATCTATTTCGCTAGCGTCCTGTCGATCGATGCTGATATCTGATGTTGAGCTGTGATTGCCTCTGAATGGTTTGACTTCTTTCTGTAGCCTTCTGCGTGGTTGTCTAGTCCACTGATTTTGTTGTCGAATGGAAAGTAGATGTCATCGCAGCGTTTGTCAAGTTGTTTCTCCATGGTGTCTAGAGCAGTGTAGATCTTGGATGTATCTTCAACCTCTGCTGCTGTGTAAGGAAGTAACTCCACAGGTTTCTTGCCATCGATCCAAGGCCCTCGTAGCCTGTCGATCGATGCTGATTTTGTCTGCAAAAAACTTTGATTAGTAATGTTCTCAATATCCTTTTGGGCATGAAGTAATTGGCTAGACAATTTATTTAAATCTATCATGACTGGTGATATAAAGCGGTCATGCATATCCTCGTAAGTCCTCAGCCTCTCATTCATGGCTGGACTTTTTAGCGTCGAGCGATGTGAAGGTACACATGTCGATCGATGTGGCTGGTTGTTGGTCCTTCTTGCGAATGGTGTCCAGATCTTGCTGTAGTAGCTCGATTTTAGTGCTTAGCCAGTCCACGTTGTTGTTGAGAGGGGCAGTAAACGTCGTTATCCTTGTGTCGATGTATTAGACTTCCCATTCATCCCTGTGTTGTGTTGAATATTGCGGTTCTGCAGGATCTGAGCTGTAGGAAGACTGACATCGATCGATACTGAGGTCGTATCTTCCTTCTCAAGTTGCTGACGTAAACTCTCAATTTCTGTCCTCATTTCTGCCATACATCTAAAAAGCTCATTGTAGCCTCTATCCAAAGGCTGATGTGTCTTCTACCAATGTTTTGAGCTCCTCTCCCAGTTTCTTCTGAGCTCCACAAATACCAAACACCATTTCATCGATTTCATCTTTGGTGTAGATTTCTGGTGCCAATCTTGTGAGTGCGAAGGAAGTGGCGTGTTCTGGAAGACAGATGTGGCTCTCTTCAAAAAGAGATGCTCTTTCCAGTATTTTCCTGATGTTGTCCTTTGTGATAGGTATCATCTCACCAGCTACGCCTCGTGCGTGTCCACGCTCATCTCTATTGACTCCATACTCGTCCCTTTGTTCCCAAGTGAACTTTATGGCTCTGTACATGTCGAAAGCGCGGTTCTCACATTCATACCGTCTGTCGATCGACGTCGGTTCATCCCTATCGATCGACGTTGGTGTTACCCTGTCGATCGATGTCTCCATTGTACCGTCAATCGATGCTTGCCCTTTTGGTTGGTGTGATAGATCTGAGTTGATCTCTGTTGTGGCGACTCCTGCGTGGTTGTTAGGATCTGTTTGAATGACGTCTGGAGTGCCATGTTGCTGTGAGAATAGGTTGTCAGGTCCATTGGCTACTTGAAGGATGTCTGCTATGTCCTCTCTGGACACTTGTAAAATCCTTCCATCCATTGCACGTGCGTTGCCATCTGGGTCCCTGAAAATACCAAATTCATCAGGTGTTAAAAACCGTAATCAATGTTTGCATAATCATTCAATTTAAAAATAGAAAGATTAGGGTTTAGAGTAGTATCGATCGATGTAGATACAGTTGCATCGATCGATGGCAGAGTAATTTCTGCAGAACTTGTGTTCTTGAGATGGTTGCTCTTCATGGATTTTTCTGTTGATGTAGAAGGAAGAGTGTTCATCTTTTTTTCTTGTGTATTTGCTCTGATGTGTGTAGGTGGTTTCGGAGTGCAAAACGATTTATATAGGTATCTATAAACCTAGTTGGGGAGGGAATATTCTCCTGCTCCTGAATTTTCGCTGCGGCGCGAATATCGATCGATGTTCCTTTACGGGTGTCGATCGATGTGAGCGGTTGTTTTGCTGGACGAGGGTGGGTATCGACCGATGTGGAGTGCACAGCGTCGAACGATGTTGGAAACGTGTTGGTGAACTTATGTGTTTCAAGTCTTTCATCCTGCAAAGACATTTCTATTGCACGTTCTTTCCAGTAATCCTCATCGTATTCCTCGGTATGGTCCTCATTAGGTGAAGTAATTACAGTGTCAACTGCAAAACTTTCACGGAAACCACTTTCTGCTCAACTGCCTATGGAATAATCATCATGTCCTCTCTTGCTTGGAGGTTGGAAGGCAAAATGTTGGTAACAATGATTTGGTGAAGCGAAATGGTCAACTGGGTGCATTACGTCGAGTGACGTATTATTGCGGTCATCTGTCACCGTTGAGACATTGGAATGGATCGATGGAAAGGTTGGGGTGTCGATTGATTCCGAGTACTCTGTTTCGTATTCCGATTCATACTCTGCTCCACAATGGCATGCACCAATGAAGCCGAGTTCTTTCCCATAATCCACAGAATTAATGACCTTTCTCTTAGGCCGGATAGGGTCGTAGTGGATGTTTGGGTCTATGAGCGTTAGACACAATTTGTTTTTGTTCATGTCACATATGGCTCCTACTGTAGCTAGCAAGATCTTCCAAGCAGAAGTGAAGAGTTCCAGTTAAGCTCGATGTCTAGGACATTAAAATCTACAGGGACAAGGGTATTACCAATCTGTACCTCCATATCTCTTATGATACCTCCTGATCGTTTCTCTGAAAGATCCACGAAGGTGAAGGATTCCGTTGAGGGTTCGATGGTCAAACCAAGCGGGTCTGCCATGATCCTAGGGAGGATACTAACTGATGCTCCTGTGTCACACATTGAATGGGGGAAATTCAACACCCTTGACTACGCATGGTATTGCAAACTTCCCAGGATCACTCTTCTTCGTCAATGTGATCATGTGCTTCATCTTCTCTCTGACTTGATGAAACATTCTCCTAATGTCCTCCTCGGTTACCTTTGTTTCTCTGAAGAACATCCACAACCGGTGTGTGAAGTAAGCTTCATCAAAAGGTTTTTCGATTGGGATTTTGAGGACTCGTTTAGTGAAACCATCCATCTCCTTATCGTTAGCTTTCCTCTTAAGGTTTTTAGGAATCTTCTCCTTTCTTTTCCTTAACCTTCTCCCTTCAGATTCTTGTTCGTCTTGAACTGATTCTGGTGAACTATTTAAAGGGTTGGGTTTTGGTTCGGATGGGTTTGCTAATGGTTTAGGTGGTGGTCTGAGTGCGTTGATGTAATCATTATAGATTGAGGGTAACCGCACTCGGTATGTCAGAGGTGCCTGTCGATCGATGGGAGGTGTGTTGTGACGATCAACGTCGGACACACTCTGTCGATCGATGGTTGGCTCAACCGAACGATCGATTTTATCATAGAAAGGGGAGTGTGGGTGAGGATGCTTTGCTGCGAATTCTTCATGAGTTAGAATTTGAACCGCGTTGCATTCAGTCGATTTGGCAGATGACGTCGATCGATGACTGGAGTAATCCGTCCATCGATCTTCATCATGGTCTGTCGATCGATGCGAGTTCATCGACATCGGTCGACACCATTGAGATCCGCCGAGACTCATGGAGCTTTCGATTTCGAAATCTCCTTCCTCAAGCTTTTCATTTCTCACCACTTGCCAAAAATCATCATCTATGATGGCATTTACGTGGTGTTTTCCTTTGTCGGCTCCTACCTCTCTAGCGAAAGCTTCTTGCCTCTTTATAGTCTCGCCTGTCAGAATTACTTGGGTTTCAAGTTTTCTCACCTGAGTCCCTAAGGTCTCGATTTTGGTGTTCAGATTGTTGTAGGCAGAGTCTATCTTACCGTTGAAATCCACGGTGATTTGTTGTTGTCCCAACAGTACTCGATCAAGCATCTCTTCGATCTTGCTTTCCTGAGTCTGGGGTGGTGGATTTTGGTAGTAAGAGTTCGAGTAGCTCTTGCTGTTGTTGAAGGGTTTTTGAAATTGTGAATTTTGGTTACTTCTTTGGCCATTTCCAAAGAAGTTTCTGTTTCCGCCCTGGTTTCCAAATTTCTGGAATCCGGTACCTCCAATGTAGTTCACATTTTCTTCTCCTTCCGTATCTGTTAGTTTTCCTTCAGCTGAACAGACTTGCTTCCTAAAAAGCTCGTGCACCACATCTAACTTAGCTCTTACTTCGTCCATCTGTTCCTTCCCGATAGAGGCTACAGACTTCTTCCGTTCAGAGTCAGTGTTTTTGGTGTTAGCAAGGTTTTCGATAAGTCTCACAGCTTCCAACGGATTCCGAGTAGTGAAGTTTTCTTCACTCGCCATATCAAGGGCCATTTGATACTGTAAGGCGAGACCTCGGAAGAAAGTGCTTAGCAGCTACACTTTGTTAAATCCGTGGTGTGGACAGTCTCGCTGGAAGAACCTAAATCTAATCCACGCATCTTTGAAGAACTCTCCAGCCTTCTGCGAGAATGTGGAAATTTTGTTTCGAAGTTCTTCAGCGCGCGCCTCATCGAAGAAGTTTCGTAAGAAAGCATTCTTGATGTCGCTCCAGGATGTTAAAGATCCTGTGGGTTGCTGCCTAAGCCAGTGCATCGCTTCTCCATTCAGCGTGTATCTACAGAGCTTGCACAGCATGTAATCTTCGTGGACTCCTTCCATCCGAATAGCAATGATTAGATCCTCGAACTGTTCCAAATGGTCCATAGGATGCTCGTGCGGTAACCCACAGTAGGGTATCTGCGACACGAGAGTGTAGTATTGAGGCTTCAGCTTGAAATTCTGCTTCTTGATCTCCGGAAGTCGAATAGCTGATATGTTGGAATAGTACTCATCTGGGCGATTGTAGTCGGCCAGTGGTTTCGATCGAGCGTCCTCATCTACAGGTTAAGCAGCTCCTGTAGCATCATCATCAGGGATTACAGTTCCTTGAGCATCTATTTTCTGACCTGTTGCAGTACGCAGATGACCGGCCTGGTCATACAAGTTTCTGTTCTCATCTTGAGTTAGAATAATAATGTTTACCATTTTTGACGACACGGTATCGATCGACATACACGGTGTAGTATCGATCGTTGTCGAACGATTGGGATCGATCGACGATGATGGTCTGGTGTCGGTTGACGGTTGGTTGTGCGTATCGATCGACGACGAAGTGGTTGCGTCGAGCGATGTGGAACGTTGACCTCTACGGATGGTGCGTTCCAAATGAGCAGGATCGTCTGAGAACAGCAAGTCTTTCTCCTTGTTGCTTCTGGTACCGCTGGGCATGCACCTGAAAAGAGAAGAAAAAGATTATTAGAAAGGGGGTAAAGAAAAGAAAAAGAATTAATAAAACTAAATCTAATGGCGATCAAAGCTCCCCGGCAACGGCGCCAAATTTGATACCACTCAAATTACCCTAAGGAGTGTTACTCTCATAAAAAAAGGTTCAGATGTAGTACTTAGGGATCGATTCCACAAGGAGCTAGGGAACAATTAATTCTAGTGTTTATTAATTCTAAAGGTTGTAAATGTTTAAATGAAATAGCAATAGTAACAAGCGAGTAAATATAAATGTAACTGTTGGAGATTATAATACCTATAGATGCCTAACTGTTGCATGCATGATATATTAGAGCTCATTCGCTTAACTCAGTGATCAGCTGTTGCATGTACCACTGGTTAACAGACTAGATCTCGTGTCTCACCGGTTAGTATGCAGACAACAAGAGAGTGTCGATCGATAGTCTATTAAGACGTCGACCGATACACCTTTGCCAACGTCGATCGATTGTCAGTTGAGGACATCGATCGACGGGTTCTAGCCAGGCCTATGCGCGAGTATGAAATGCCCTACTATGATTCTAAATTGGCGGTTAGCCCACTCTAGCAATTCTAATATGATAGATAGATGTCAGGATGGGATAACAAGGGTGCTTGAATATGCAATCCTATGATCAAGTTCTAGTTAGCTAGGCTAAAACAAGCAATGAATACAAATCTATCATGAATATCACAACAAGGCAAATCTTTAGTTTGGGGCTAATCCCCCAAACCTATCTGAACCCTGGATCTAACAGTTGAACTACTCAGACATAGCAAAGCAATTCATATATATATATAAATAGAAACTCATAGAATAGATGAAAAGAAATAGAAACAAGGAGTTCCAATCACAAGTGATCTTCTCTCCCAAATGAAACATGTAACAAAACTAGGTCTAGAAAAGCTCTCTTTTTTCTGCCGTCAAAACACTTAGGCAATATATATTCTACTAGGTTAAAAACTCTTCAGGGAATTTTGGTAATTTGGCTTGGCCTTGGTTTTTAAGTCTGATGAATCCAAAATGTCGCGTCTGGTGTCTCGACATCGATCGATGGTACTTGTGTACATCGATCGATATTAATCTTCATCTGTCGAGGCATTTCCTCATATCGATCGTCAGCACTAATGCATCGATCGATTATTCTTCCTCTCGCCGACCTCTAAGTGGTCAGCTCGGGTGAAATGTCCTTTAAGCTCCAAAATGCTCCAAAGTCATAGCTTTACTCCGAAATGCACCTGAACCTGAAAACATACCTAGAAGAGTAGAAAACATAGATATATATATATATAGTAAAATACTTATATACCATGGATAAAAATGGGTCAAATCCAAGGTATATCAAGCACCATTCTAGATTTACTGATTGCAGATAGTATTAAAGATACTAAAGTGGATCAACCTGTCAACTATGTCCACGCTTGCTGAGAATGTTTGAAGGAACCAAAGCTGACCTCCAACCTAACATGACTCAACTGCTTGTCTTGGGGCTTGGTATACATGGGATCGGATTTTTCAAACAAGTCTGGAAGGTAAATCCTTGTGTAGATATGTCACCCTCTCTCTCTCCATTTCAAAATTTTGATTAGATAGAATTTAAAAACAAAAAAAACAATAAAGAAAAAGAAAAAAATAATAATAGGTAATAGTATAGGTAAAGAATTCGAAAAGGACTTGGTGGCTACAACCATTAAGGCTTCATTCATAAGAATTCTATAGGATTCGATCACGACTTGGTGGCTACAACCATTAAGGCTTCATTCATAAGAATCCTAGGATATAGGTTAAAAAGAAGTAAACATGATTTGGTGGCTAAAACCATTAAACCTTGATTCACATACCTGCAATGGAAGCAGCTTTGACTGAGAGAGAATTGAGTAGAGAGAGAGAGAGAGAGAGAGAGAGAGAGAGAGAGAGAGAGAGAGAGAGAGAGAGAGAGAGAGAGAGAGAGAGAGAGAGAGAGGAAAGGAACTTCCTTTTACCAGCAGGTCCATATACTTGTTTGAGCATTCTTGCATCATGTGATCGATACTC
This sequence comes from Brassica rapa, assembly GCF_000309985.2. Taxonomy (NCBI): domain Eukaryota; kingdom Viridiplantae; phylum Streptophyta; class Magnoliopsida; order Brassicales; family Brassicaceae; genus Brassica; species Brassica rapa. The sequence continues at coordinate 28,902 of NW_022610231.1, read as the reverse complement.
CTAAGGTAAAGCCTACACTTTTATTTATGCAAGAAATGAGGTTGGTAGATGGGATTGTCAGACAGGATTTGTTAAGTTGTTGACTAGGTGAATTTGGTTGCTAAACTATGATATGGTATATTTCTTAGATGTGAATTGCAATATTGTAGAGGTGATGATTCTAAGTTCTAAAATCTGTGAGTCCCTGGTGTTTTCAAACCTCTTTTAGAGAGACTGAATGTTTGTTTTGCTTGACGACAAGCAAAAAAGTAAGTCTGAAGGAGTTGATATGCCATAGATTTTACCCACTTTTAGCCATGATATATAAGTGTTTAAATAATTAACTATTATGTTTTAGAGTCTATTTAGCATATTTATAGGTTCAGAAGTGATTTGGAAGAAAGTGATGTTTTTGGAGCATTTTGGAGATAAAAGGAGAAATCATTCGAGCTGACTATCGAGAAACACCAGAGGTCGACATTCAGAGATGTGCCATTGATCGATAGCGAAGCACGCAGAGACCCAGTTTGGTTCCAGCCGACTTAAAGCCCAAGACAACATCAAATTATAAGATTGCTCCTGACGAGTTTTTAACCTAATATATATAGCTTGCCAATTGCTTAAGGAAAATCATGCTTTCTTGTTCTCTTGTTTTCTAGTTTTCATACCTAAGATTTAGTAGAGTTGGAGAGAAGATCCAAGACTCCTTCAGAGATTTGTGATTGGAACTCCATTATTATTACTTATCTATCTATGCAGCTTTCTTTATACCTTGTTGTTATGAATTGCTTAGCCATGTCTGAGTAGTTCAATTGTTTGGTTTAGGGTTTAAATAGGTTATGAAGGATTAGCCCCAACTATAGAGTTGCTAAGTTTTGATATTCATCAATAGGATGTTCTTAATGCTTTTGTTCTAGAATAGCTAACTAGAACCTTGATTTTAGGGTTTTTAGGTACAAGCTACTACTTGGTCTCATCCTCAATATATCTTCATTGAACGAGGATTGCTAGAGAAAAGCGATAGCCGATCTAGGAAACCTTAGTGAGTACTTTATCAACCCGTGCACAAAGCTTGCTAGAAGCGTGTCGATCGATATTCATATAAAATAATCGAGCGACGCCGTGAAGGGTGTATCGATCGATATTCCTTTAGAATCATTGATCGACACTTTCTAATTGATCATTATACTAATGTTGAGGTAATAAAATCTAGACAATTGACTAATCTAAACATTCGGAAGCTGATTGATTTGTTCTTATAAGTTGAGCTCTTTAATATCATGCAAGCTACTGATTAGTATCTATATCTCTATAATCCTCATTACCTGAATAAATACCCTAACTCCAGCTACGTCCAGTTAAGTGTCAAAACCTCAATCAATCCAACCGAACAACTACCTTGTTCAAACCTCCAATTTACAATTAAACTAAATCAACCTAGCTTAATCGTTCTGATTAGATCTTCTGGGTGCCCTATCTCTCTAAGTACTACAGCTGAACCTCTTATTTGAGAGAGTAATTCACTCTATAGGGTTATTTGAGTGATATCATATAAATGTGAGAATAAAAGATTTGAACTACTTATTATAACTTTTTCTGGTTTATCACTTAATAAATCAAACAGTTCTTAGTTTACACATAGTTTACATATACTAGAATGGTAAAGTATTATATATATTTTTATTGGTATACTCTTGAAGTAACTAAAACTCAAAAGCATAGGTTAATAAGATAAATAATTTGTTTTGCTGTTCTAGAATAAGATGATTTTTAGACCGAACTGGTGAATATATAGTTTACAGACATTTACATTTCGAGTCTGCACTTATATTCTATAACAGTTTGATATACTTGATTTGAACACTAACCTGTGAATAGGATTTAACGGTGATTTTCTTCAAAATTTTGATTCTTAGATATGTATATGGAGTGAAACTAATTTTTACAGATATTCATTTTTTAAAATTGACACTTATGTAATTTACCGAATTCACAGAAAAAAAGATTAAAAAAAATTCATATCAGTGAAACAGAAACGAGAACGAGAGCACAATTTTATAGAGGTAGAAAATGAAGTCACTTATGGAGAATCAATAACAAACAAACGAGAGTAGAAACCACCTAATCCCCTTTCATCATTTTTTCAGTCGATATTACCTATCTGGTTCTGGAGATTTTTGTCAGCTGTAAAACTTAATTTCCTTTTGTGCATATGAAGTCTTAAAAATAATTAAAATGAGCCGTAATACGTTAACTCTTTAATAACGATGATACATTTAAGAGACCAAAATTTGTATTCTACATTTTACGATCCATAAAGATTGTAGTGTTGCAAAATGTTTAAACCATTTAATGAACAAACATTATTATAAAAACTCACTTTGTGCATGCACGCGGGTTATCATCTAGTTCTCTTGATAAAATTGTTTATCCTTTACACTCAATTACAGCAGTAAATTGACGCATTAACTAGGTAACCATCTTATTATATTTTATTTTTTAGCATCAAAAAGCTTGAAGCCTTATCAAAGGATAAAGGTCGAAGCTATGTACGCATGTTGGTATATCCACATGATATACCATGAATTTTACCTGTTTTAACTCATGGTTTATAGATTTTTTAGAGTTTATTATATGGTTTCTAGTATGTTTAGAGTGTTTTAAGGTTCAGTTATGTTATGGAGTTTAGAACTGCACATATGCATCAGCTGTTTAACTATAAATGAAGACCTTCCCATGGTGCGATTGAGCTGATCTTTTGACAACAGATATTATATTTAAGTTAGCGTTCTAATGTAGCCGGTTTGAGGTTAATCAGCATCCTGTAGCAGGATTTATGCATATTTTACTGAAGAGTGGTATGTCTGCCTCGCGAGAGGAAGCTGTCGAGGATTAGAAGGAATGTCGATCGATGACAGACCCTTGGTGTCGATCGATGACAGATCCTTGGTGTCGATCGACGGTGATTCCAGAACGCGGGTGATATCACTCAAATTACCCTAAAGAGTGTTACTCTCATCAAAAGAGGTTGATTTATAGTACTTAGGGATCGAATCCACAAGGAGTTAGGGAACCAATGTAAACAATTAATAATAAACTAGGCTAATAGATTATAAAACAGTAAACAAGTTGAACAAGTCAATTGTTCAGCTTGGTAAGGGTTGTTCGATGGAAGGATGGTTGCTAGATCTACGGTTTCTATTCAGGTGTTGGAGATTATAATTCCTATATGTACATATTTGATGCATGCATGATATGTTAGAGCTCAACCGCTTAACTCAGTGATCAGCTGTCGCACGTTTCACTGGTTAACTCGCTAGATCTCGTGTCTCAACGGTTAGTATCTTGATCACGAAAGAGTGTCGACCGATGGTCCTATTGGGACATCGACCGATACACTTTTACCTACATCAACCGATAGTCAGTTGAGGACATCGATCGACGGATTCTAGCCAGGCCTATGCGCGAGATGATTTGCCCTATTAGGATGCTAAATTGGCGGTTAGCCCTCTCTAACAATCCTAATATGATAAATAGATATCAGGATGAGATAACAAGGAAGCTTGCGTATGCAATCCTATGATCAATAATCTAGTAAATTACTCTAGAACAAGCAATAAGTATAGATCTATCATGAATATCACAACAAGGCAGATCTATAGTTTGGGGCTAATCCCACAAACCTATCTGAACCCTGGATGTAACAGGTGGATCTACTCAGACATGAAAACAGAAATCATAGATGAATAGATATAAAACTGAAATAGAATAGATAAGAAAACCAATGGAGTTCCAGGAGGACTCTGATAGGAGTTCCTCCCTTCTCTCCTCTAAGAGAAACAATGAAAATCAAAGCCTGTAGAAGTCTAGCCGTCAACAATGGCTTAGAAATAACATAAATAGGGTTTGTGGTCGTCCAAGGGCATTTTGGTAATTTGTGGCTTCTGGGCTTCACGCAGCAATAAAATATACAAGGCCCACGATCTGGGATCTCTATCGATCGACGTGCAGAGTGCTGCATCGATCGACGTGGCATTCTCTTCTCGGCAGCTTCCTCTCGCGAGGCAGACTGACCACTCTTCAGTAAAACGGGCATAACTTCTGCTACAGGATACTGATTGACCTGAGACTGGTGGCATTGGAAAGCTAACGCAAAGCTCTATCTTGTGTAAACATATGGACTCAATCTAAAGGTCGGAAGGTCTCCATCCATAGCTAAACATCTGACGCGTCTATGCAATTCTACACCTCCAAAGGCTCCAAAAGACTCCAAAATCACCATATTTCTCCTAAACGTCCCTGAACCTGTAAATACTATAAATAGATTCCAAAATATAATAATTATATCTTAAAACACTTTAAAACACTTATAGACCATGATTAAAAATGGGTAAAATATATGGTCTATCAACTCCCCCAGACTTACCCTTTTGCTTGTCCTCAAGCAAAACAGACGGACAGTCTCTTTGAAAGAGGTTTTAAAAACAGCAGGAACTCACATAATTTAAAACTTAGAATCATCACCTCTACAATATTGCAATCCACTTCTAAGAAGTCCTAATCACATAAGCACATTATACAATATCCTAGCTTAGCAGCCAAATTCACCTAGCCAACATCTTAGCAAATCATGTCTGCATTCCCCTCTACCAACCTCATTTCTTAACATAAATAAATGTGTATGCTTTACTTTGGGAGTATCGATCACAAGACACATGGACTCTTACCCCAACAGGTATCTGAGTAAACAGGTAGTCTTGTTCTGGTTTCTTTTACTCTATATATCCCTTCTCTGAATCTTTTTTATCTCAATTCCAATGAACAAAGATGCTGATGCAGTCCATCTTATTCACCTTCTTTTCGATTTTTTTATTATTATTTTTTTTTCTTTTCTTGACAAAGTGTAGGCGAATAGTGGGGTCATTGGTAATGTACCTACCCCTCGCTTCCAAGAATGTGTGATCATTCTATTAGAGTAGAATAATGGGGTCATCGGTAATGTACCTACCCCTCTAAACCGCAAGAAATCGTCTCAATCTTTTATTTTATTTTATTATAGGATGCCAAAGGGAGGAGAGAAGGAAACCAAAGTCACTCAGACTTTTACCTTTCAGACCTGAAGGAGGAATCCGATCCAGTGTATACCAAGCCCCAAGACAAGCAGTTAAGTCAAATTAGGTTGGAGGTCAGCTTCGGTTCCTTCAAACAATCTCAGCAAGTGTGAACATAGTTGATAGGTTGATCCACTTTAGTATCTTTAGTACTATCTGCAATCAGTAAGTCTAGAATGGTGCTAAAAAGTGGTTAGATAACAAGCATGAATCTAATAAGTTCATTATCCCCTTCTTGACTCAATAAAAACATATTTTGAAAATATTTTAAATAAGACTCATAAAGGTAGATAAACGTTAGTAATCCCTCCAGACTTAAATTACACTGTCCCCAGTGTAACACAGTCGGTGGTAAGGTGAAAATCATAAAGCAGAAGTACAAAATTTAACAAGTAAGAACGATAACCTGCTCAGTATCGATCGATACAATGAAGTGACAGTCGATCGTTGTTGATGAAGTGTTGTCGATCGGTATCGAGATGGTCTCATCGGTCGATGATCTGAGCAATCATCTACATGGATCTGACCGGAATGGATGTCGATCGATGTAAACGTGTTGTCATCGGTCGTGGAAGATGTAGCAATGTCGATCGATATTGACTGTTTTCGTCGGTCGATATCATGGCAATCGTTTACTTGGGTTCCTATTCTAAACATCTAACTAAAACCTAATATTAATATAACCTCCACCAGACTTAAATAACATTGTGACCAATGTTATTCAGCCTAAGATCGGTGGGAGAATAAATCATAAGGACAATATTTAACAAGGAAGAACAATATACCTAACTTTGATGTGAATATTGACCAACATAGTTAAGTGGCGATCGATACCCTTGATACCCTGTCGATCGATGTTAGCTAGCCATCGTTGATTTCTATGGAAACTCGTCTTCCTCGGATCTTTTCCTTGTACCTAACATAAATAAAACACTAAAAGTCTAAAAGTTAGTAATATATAACTAATAAAACCAATTAACTAATAATTTTTTTTATACCTGAAATCATTAGAAAACAAGAAAAATCAGTAATAAATGAAAATTAAACCATATTTAAAACAAATCTAACAGTGGGTAGCCTCCCACTCAGCGCTTATTTTTAGTCATTACCTTGACTTCTAGAGATCTGATTCAATCCGGATGAGAATGAGAACTTGCTCCAAACCAAGTCTCAATGTTTACTCTTTGAAGCTTTATCATTCTTGTGTGAAAGCCTCCTCCATATACCCTTCTCCTTTGTCTATCATTTCAGCAATAACGAGTGCTTTGAGCTTTGCAAAAGGCTATGAGAAGCATCTACTGCGCACTCTGGGTTTTCTGACACCATCTGAGAAGTGGGGAATCAATGATAACTGAGGATCTCCCTTGATCCTTTTCCTCTTCTTCCAATTCCGCCTCTTCTTTCCCCCAGACTTGTCTGATCGCATGGTGGTGCCTCCATCAAAAAGATTCTGACACACTTCAAACTCTTTCTGCTCTGATTCGCGAAGGGTGTCGATCGTCTGACCGGTATCGATCGATGATGAAATGATAGTGTCAATCGATTTTGTTCTGTTGATGTCGCTCGATGGTACTTCTGCTGGGCAGTTATCTACTTCATCTCTAAATCGCAGCCCTCTTTGAGAAGCTTCTACGTACTTATTATCATCAAATACTCCACCATAGGAACTTAACTCCATACTTTTATCTGGTGGGATAGGAGATTCAGCTTCAAACACTTCATATGGAAGACCAAACTTCACATGATCATGTATCCTCTTCACTCTTTTGCAAATCCCAACAGCTTCTTCTTCGCATAGAGGTGGTCTTAGATTTTCGGGGACAGCAAGGTGTGAGGCTCCAGACGTGTGTTCTTTTCTTCCAACCAGTTATGGTTCAATCATGTATCCTGATAGTCCATCCAAACATGGCTATCGATCGATGCAATCAGGTGGGTATCGAACGATACAGTCGGGTGTATGTTGATCGATGTTAGACGACGACTATAGATCGATGTCGTAGGGTGGGTGTCGATCAATCTCATCAGGTCTATGTCGGTCGATGTCGTCGGCCTTTAAGGAATTTTCCAGACCTTTTCCCGAAGCGGGCTGATCATCAAGCTTCTGCCGAAGTCATTCTTCCAACTCCAGAAAGTCTTTCAGAGTGACTTTGTCGACATCTGAGGTAAGATCACAGCTTGATTCATCGATTCTCTCCTGTGTCGAGTTTGCAATGTCCTGAGGACAACTCGCTCTTTCAGGGATTTCAAGTGGAATCGATCGATGACAAAAGTCTGTGTCGATCATTTCTGAGGTACTGGGGTCGATCGACGATGAGCTCGTGTCACTAATATCAAGTACTTCTACTATGCTCAGCTTTCAAGACTCATGTTGCTCATCATCCTCCACCATATATTCGAGCATAGACCTTATCTCAATCTCTAGATTTGCTGCAGCATCATAGAGAAATTTGTTGAGGAAGGCGTATCTGATGTCATTCCAGGTAGTGAGAGATCCTAGTGGCAACTTCCTGAACCAATATGATGCTTCTCCAGCAAGAGAGTATGAGAATAATTTGCATAAATAGTAGTCTTGAGAGACTCCATTGCATTTGATGGTCGATGACAGATCTACAAATGTCTCCAGGTGGCTAGTGGGATCTTCATGAGGAAAACCATGGAAAGAATGCTGACCCACAAGATAGATATATGCAGGGTGCAGCTCAAGGACAGTATTCTGAAGTGCTGAACGATGCAATGCAGACTTTTTAGCATAGGCATCTTCAGGACTGTTATAGTCTCAAATTGCCTTCGGTCGTCCAGTCCTAACATACACAGTGGTAGCATCAGGGATTGTAGAAGGTATCGATCGATGATAAATATATGTATTGATCGTTTCTGAAGTGCGGATATCGATCGATTCTGAGTTACTACTGTTGATCGATGCTGAAGTCGGATCTTTTGTATCAGCTTCTTCTACTTTGCTCTGCTCTCCTGATACATGATATTCATCATCCTTAACTGTATCATGGTTGACCAGCTTTTCTCTGTTCAGTTCGTCCTTCTACTTACTCTCATCTGCATGGTGAACCTGAATGTTTTGCTGCTTGACATGAGTGGTCAGGATTTCAAAATCTTCATCCTGCTTGCTATAGGCAAAATCCATAATCTGACTAATACTAATCTGACTAAGACTAGTGATTATTCCTTTCTCGTGATCTTCAATCATCTTGTCCACCATGTAATCAAACCTTCTACTTCGAGTTGCTACAGCTTCGCTAAAAAATTTACCTAGGAAGGCGCCTTTGATGTCTTCCCAGCAGGTTAAAGATCTTGGCTGCAGCTTACTGAATCAGCTAAAAGCATCTCCAGAGATAGTATAAGGGAAAATCTTGCAGAGTATAAGTCTTCGGATATTTATTTTTGCTTACGCCTTGAAACTAGACCCTCAAGCTGTTCGATGTGGTTTCTTGGATTTTCATGAGGAAGACCTCGGAAAAGATCCTCACTTCCCCAAGTATACCATTGGCTTGTCAGATCAAAGGTATTCATCTCAGCAACATCAATTACATCACGGATTTCATTACCCTCTGCATTAATCAATTGTCCTGTGCGGCTGCAAGGGCGACCTTCTTCGTCTCGCCAAATACCTTTATTGTCGATTTTAAGTATGAGCGCTTCGACCTTCTCTGTCTCTCTGTAAGTGGTGTTCGTCATTGGAGGAACAGTACCGCGATGAATAGTGTTCAGATGAACAGTATCGCGTGTTCGGGTGAACAGTGTCGAGCGACAGAATATGAACAGTGTCGATCGACAGAAGATGAATAGTGTCGATCGACACTGGATGAACAGTGTCGATCGACACAGGATGAACAGTTTCAATCGACGGGATATGAATAGTGTCGACCGACACGAGATGAACAGTGTCGATCGACGGGACATGAATAGTGTCGATCGACGGTAGGTGAATAGTGTCGAGATAAATAGTATTATGATGAACAGTACTAGGATGAATAGTATTATGATGAACAGTACCTGGATGAACAGTACGTCGATGAATAGTATCTCGGTGAACAGTGTTGTTTGACGATTTGTTGGCTCTGTCGATCACCGCTGCTTGTCGTTTGTCGATTGACGTCGGATGAATGGTGTCGATCGATTGATGGTGTATGCTGTCGATCGATACTGCTTGGAGGGTGTCGATCGATACTTCCCTCTTAGACTTACGGATCGTGCATAGACCAGTAGACTTCTTCCTTGAAGGACCTAGAAATCCTCTCTTCGTTGCTTTGGTACTGATATGTATGTACCTGAAATAGAAGAAAAATTTTTATTAGTTTTTTTTTTTTGTTTCGAACAATAATAAAACTTAAACTAAATCTAACTAAAAAGATCTAATGGCGATCAAAGCTCCCCGGCAACGGCGCCAAATTTGATATCACTCAAATTACCCTAAAGAGTGTTACTCTCATCAAAAGAGGTCGAGTTATAGTATTTAGGGATCAAATCCAAAAGGAGCTAGGGAACCGATTAGATCTAAACAATTTATAATAAACTAGGCTAATAGATTATAAAGCAGTAAACAAGTTGAACAAGTCAATTGTTCAGCTTGGCAAGGGTTGTTCGATGGAAGGATGGTTGCTAGATCTAGGGTTTCTATTCAGGTGTTGGAGATTATAATTCCTATAGGTACCTATTTGTTGCATGCATGATATGTTAGAGCTCAACCGCTTAACTCAGTGATCAGCTGTCGCATGTTTCACTGGTTAACTCGCTAGATCTCGTGTCTCAACGGTTAGTATCTTGATCACGAAAGAGTGTCGACCGATGGTCCTATTGGGACATCGACCGATACACCTTTACCTACGTCGACCGATAGTCAGTTGAGGACATCGATCGACGGGTTCTAGCCAGGCCTATGCGCGAGATGATTTGCCCTATTAGGATGCTAAATTGGTGGTTAGCCCTCTCTAACAATCCTAATATGATAGATAGATGTCAGGATGGGATAACAAGGATGCTTGTGTATGCAATCTTATGATCAATATTCTAGTTAATTACTCTAGAACAAGCAATAAGTATAGATCTATCATGAATATCACAACAAGGCAGATCTATAGTTTGGGGCTAATCTCACAAACCTATCTGAACCCTGGATCTAACAGGTGGATCTACTCAGACATGAAAACAGAAATCATAGATGAATAGATATAAAACTGAAATAGAATAGATAAGAAAACCAATGGAGTTCCAGGAGGACTCTGATAGGAGTTCTTCCATTCTCTCCTCTAAGAGAAACAATGAAAATGAAAGCATGTAGAAGTCTAGCCGTCAACAATGGCTTAGAAATAACATAAATAGGGTTTCTGGTCGTCCAAGGGCATTTTGGTAATTTGTGGCTTATGGGCTTCATGCAGCAATAAAACATACAAGGCCCACGATCTGGGATCTCTATTGATCGACGTGCAGAGTGCTGCATCGATCAACGTGGCTTTCTTTTCTCGACAGCTTCCTCTCGCGAGGCAGACTAACCACTCTTCAGTAAAACGGGCATAACTTCTGCTACAAAATGATGATTGACCTGTGACCGGTTGCATTGGAAAGCTAACTCAAAGCTCTATATTTTTTAAAAATATGTGCTCAATCTAACGGTCGGAAAGTCTCCATCCAAAGCTAAATATCTGACGCGTCTGTACAACTCTGCACCTCCAAAGGCTCCAAAAGACTCCAAAATCACCATATTTCTCCTAAACGTCCCTGAACCTGTAAATACTCTAAATAGACTCCAAAACATAATAATTGTATCTTAAAACACTTTAAAACACTTATAGACCATGATTAAAATGGGTAAAATATATGGTCTATCAGCAGGCCAAGTATATTTTAAGACCAACTTAAGCCCATAAGCCACCACAAATTACCAGAATGCCCCCTAGACGATTCAGAACCCTATTTATGTGTTTTCAAAGCGATTATTGACGACTACGCTTTGTATGCGCTTTACTTTATTCATAGTTATAGGTTAGGAGAGAAGAGAGTAACTCCTTCAGAGTCCTTTTAGAACTCATGTGGTTTTTATTATTTATTCTATTGCACCTATTCATCTATGATTTTTTGTGACAACTATCATGTTTGAGTTGATCCACATGTTAGATTTAGGATTTAAGAAAGGTTATGAGGGGTTAGCCAAAACTATAGAACTGCTAAAGTGATAGATATCTTTCAAGGTAGCTAACTAGACCCCTGAACTTAGGATAATTAGGCGCACGCGACGACATTGTATGTTACATGAAATAATTCCCTTGAGCTAGCATTGCGATAAACAAGCAACAACTGATTTATTTAAGACTAGTGAACTTATCTATCAACTCGCTAAAGCTTTCCTAAGGAAACATCGATCGTTGCTAATTTCATAGCATCGATCGAAGTTTGATCCGTATCAACAAGCGACAACTGAGATATTGGACTTAGTTAATAGGATTGATTCGCACGCGGAAGCTGGAATACTTTCCATTAAAATTTGAGTTCTAGGATTGACAACCTAAGCATCTATATCATTATAATCTTGATTTCCTGAAACCGTAGATCTAGCTACTTTTTCATAATTGTTTACAATCTCAACCAATCAATCAGTCAATTGAACAACTACCTAGTTCATTCTGCTTTACATGCATTATCTATTAGCCTAGCTTAATTGCTACTTGCTTGAGTATATTGTGTGACCACGCTTTCTATGGATTCGATCTTAAGTACTACAACTGAACCTCTTATTTGAGAGAGTAAAATTCTCTTCTTAGTGTCATTGGAGCGATATCAAATTTGGTGCCGTTGTCGGGGAGCATGGATCCCAATAGACTCAATTTGTTTGATTTTGTCTAGGTTTTTATTATTAGTATATTTACATTAAAAAATTTCTTCTATTTCAGGTACATATCTCACAACTAGGAAGCAATGAGTAGAAGATTTTTGGGTTCATCAAAGAAAGAGTCTGCTGATTCATGCACGATCCGTAAGTCTAAGAGGGAAGTCGACATTCTCCAAACAGCGATCGGCAGCACATAAATCCAAGTGCCAAAAGACACTGTTCATCTCCCGTCCAATGACATTGTTCATTCAGTGTCGAACGGTAATATTCATCTTGACACTGTTCATGATATGCCTAAATCGGGAAGGGTTACTTTAGCTGGGTGTTGGATATGATCCGAAAAGGCAATTGGCACTTCTGGAACTGAGATGAATTGAAAGGATCGTCAAGTAATACGGAATGGCTCTTGATATACCCACGATCTATGGTTAACCACCTAAGAACAAATGTAGTGTGTTGGCTAACCACCAAACGACACACAAAGATGATTGGCTGACCACCAAATCAACAAGCCGGTTCAAACCGATGAACTAGCTAAGAACTCACTCTATCTCTCAGAAAATAGAAGAATCGAAAATAAACAACCAAAATGAACTGATTTTATTCATCAAAGGGACTACATATTTATAGTGTTTTGTAGTCAAAGACAATTAAAGAAAATGTGGGAAAACAATGCATAGAAAATACAAATTTGACTAGATCTAGTCAAAGCACAGAAAATGAAGAAGACTAGATCTGGTCAAGGCACAGAAAATGGAGAAGACTAGATCTAGTCAAGGCACGGAAAATGGAGAAGACTATTCAAGATGTCCTGGTTCATCTGAACCAGATGGATGCACAGAGTAAAGATAAGGACGCTTGCGGGACTGTCCGGATGGTCCGCCGGATGATAATGCATGTCCATCTTTGGTTTCTTCACCACCCAAGCTAAGTCTGGCTCGACCGTGGGTCTTAGAATGTCGAGTTGGTCGGGGAAGATGAGCTTCAGTACGGGGAAATCGGTCGTCTGGTCGTGGTTTGATATACCTTGGATTTGACCCATTTTTATCCATGGTATATAAGTGTTTTACTATATATATATCTATGTTTTCTAGTCTTCTAGGTATGTTTTCAGGTTCAGGTGCATTTCGGAGTAAATCTATGACTTTGGAGCATTTTGGAGCTTAAAGGACATTTCACCCGAGCTGACCACTTAGAGGTCGACGAGAGGAAGAATAATCGATCGATGCGCATCAGTGCTGACGATCGATATTAGGAAATACCTCGACAGATGAAGATTAATATCAATCGATGTACACAAGTACCATCGATCGATGTCGAGACACCAGACGCGACATTTTGGATTCAGCAGACTTAAAAACCAAGGCCAAGCCAAATTACCAAAATGCCCTGACGAGTTTTTAACCTAGTAGAATATATACTGCAAGTGTTTTGACGGCAGAGAGAGCTTTTCTTTTCTAGACCTAGTTTTGTTACAAGTTTCACTTGGAGAGAAGATCACTTGTGATTGGAACTCCTTGTTTCATTTTCTTATCATCTATTCTATGAGTTTCTATTTATCTATTGATATGAATTGCTTTGCTATGTCTGAGTAGTTCAACTGTTAGATCCAGGGTTCAGATGGGTTTGTGGGATTAGCCCCAAACTATAGATGTTGGGGTCAAAATCGGTCACGACGGAATCAATGTCTGAAAGTTCGTAAAAATCAGCATAAACGTTTTTACGAAAAGTAATCTTCGTAAAGATATCTTTACGAAGAGCCTTGCAGTAAAATCTCGTCCAAATCTCAATCGAACCACTAAATACTGATTGTCCGAAGGCAACGGACATGTATCCAAATCGGCCGCGGACAAGCTTGAGTATGAAAATCAGACCGCGGACAAGCCAAGCTCGATCGATACGCGGCGACCAAGCATGCACACAGCTCGGTCGCTACGTAGCGACCGAGCTCGACCCAAGCTTGGTCGCTACGTAGCGACCGAGCGTCCGTCTCGCTCAATCGCTACGTAGCGACCGATCATCCGTCTCGCTCGGTCGCTATGTAGCGACCGAGCTCAGCGACCGAGCGTCCGTCTCGCTCGGTCGCTACGTAGCGACCGAGCGCTCGTCCCAAGTCGTCAACTTGGAAACAACCAAATCACAGTCCAAGCGTTGTCTATAAATCGTCCCGATTTATCGATCATTCCAAATATCAGAAGAAGAAACGTACACAACCCTTCAAAGTATCGGTTCAACCGTTTTCTTTCGTAAAAAAAAGGGGGAGTAGGTGCGTATACTATACTCGTATACTGCCAAACTTCAAAAACTTCTGCAAATCGTTGAGAATAGGCAAACGACAATCTTAATATTCGTCTAAACGCTAGCAACATATCCAGACGATCATGAACATAATCTCAAAAACTATACATCATTTCTTGTCGCAATCATGCGTACAGAAAACTTGTACCAATATCAAACTGAAACTCGACGATTAGCCAAAGTATTGAAGCCTTTTCCCGCTTCAGAAAGCTAGTTTCGTTTTAAAAAAAAAAATTTCGAGAAATCTTCAATTACCAAAGCATTTCTTTCAGTTTCCGTTGTACCAAGTAAGTCACAGAAAAGCATCGAAAACATTTGCGACGAAGAAAACTCGAGAATAGATGTAGCATCGTGCACGTTAAAAGGAGCACTTTCCTCCCGATGGTTAGCTAGATCCACCTCTGGTTGACCAATTCGTTCAAGAAACGAATGTGTCATGAGAATCCTCTCAAAAAATTTACGAAAAACGTTCTGCGACTAGATCGTATTGAAATAAACTTTGGTAACACTCCATGAGTAACTCCAAGCAACTTTCACCTAAGATCAAAATCACAGCAGGAACGTTTCTCGTAAAACCCGCAGAAACAACGCTACTTTGACATATGTATACATATCACTGATTTACAACCTTCGTAAAAACAGTTATATGATATGATAAATTATCGTATAGCCCACAGTCGGAAAGCATATGATAAATTATTCGTAACAAAACTAAGTCCTAACAATCAAACGGTTAACGGAAAATCTAATCTTTTCAACAATCGACCAAGTTTGATACATTCCACAATTCACTTTAAACCCGCTATGTTTTACCCATAATATGCGGCATCTAAGGAAAAATTCGTAAGAAAGCTTCTAGAGTTATACAAAACATCCTCAAAAATGCACGAAATAGATCTCGGAAGGCCAACACTTCACAAAGCACTATGAAGGAAATCGCTTCTTCCCATAGACAAATTTACGAGATACCTCAGTCCTAATTCCTCGATCGAAAATCAAATTATTAGCATCCAACCAGGAACAACAATTTTTGCTGCGAACATCCGTGGTCAAACAAGAACGTTTCTCAAACGCAGGGCTAAGACTAAACCCTTGCAACATCGCGAAACATCTTCAAGCCCGCAAACATTTCAAGAATGAAACGCGGCATACGAAAGAATAACAAATCTTCAGCATCGCGAGACGTCGCAAGATTCGTTCTTCGACGAAATTTCCTTCCTCGATAAAAACATTTTCTTGGAAGACCAGATAGTCATACGCACTAACATCTTCTCAAAACATATCCTTCGCGAAGACTCGAAACGGTATTTTTTACAATTAAGTTTGTTGCTGATCACAACAAACTCTCAACGTCCTAAACAGACTTAGCTATCTCGTAGAGATGACTCTCGTACATCCGACACAAGGATAATAGCGCTATAAAAGAAATCCGAAATTTTGGTCCAGCACTTCCGATCTACGGAGAGATGCTCGATTCCAACCATACAAGTCGTATAAGCCGAGAACCTATCGAGGACTTTAAATCGGTATGGAATCAGGATGAAACTGAAACGGGATACGTAAGTCGAATTAGTCATCGCACCCTCTAAAACCAGGAGTAAACCTAGGTCTTGCCCTAAACCCAGCGAACTGGTCTCTAACATCTCTAGGCATAGTATCAAACACCCTGATACGAGATCCCAAAATTTGTCTCTTTGCCAATGTTCGAGAATCTTCAGAAATCCCGCAAGTTTACACACTGCGGAAAACTCTCGAAACAGATTACGGATATAGCAGTTCACATAGAGTTAGATTACGAGATGACAACTCGTAGTCTTCCCTCTACGCCCATACAAAATGCCATCAGCAGCTTGATCGCATAGTTATGCGCCCCTTGGAGATCTTCCCCCTCGTGATGGACGTACTTGTCGTTACGAGAGTTCTTCTTTTTCCCCTTCGGATCTGCGTCTTTCGAGGATGGTCTTGCCGGCTTATGTTTTTGCGATAAGACTTTTGTTTCTTCCTCGACTATGATGTAGTCCGTTGCTTTGTGGAGGGTGTCCTGGATCGTCCGCGGTTTGCCGAGAGTTATCCATTTTCTGAATTTCGACTTGTACCAGAGCGTCTTTCTCAGCGCGTCGATGGCCACTTTGTCGCTTATCCCGCTGACCCTGGACATTATCAGCTTGAACCGACTGATAAACTCGCGGAGGGGTTCGTCTTCCCTCTGGGAGAGACTCCAGAGGTCAACATCGGAGGTTTCCCTGTCTATGAATACAGAGTATTGTTTGAGGAATTCCGATGCGAGCTGTCGAAAACTCCCGATGGTGTTGCGACGAAGGCGTGCGAACCATTCGAGCGCTGCTCCTTCAAGATTTTCGACAAACAGGCGGCAATAGCCGGCATCCTTTTCGCCGTCCTTCAGTCTTGCTCTTCCCAACGCGATGTGGAAAGCCTGAAGGTGCGCTTTTGGATCGGCCGTACCATCGTACTTTGGTACTTTGATCTTTCCCGGATCGGACACCCTCATGTCCGAAATGCGGCTGGTAAAGGGGGTCTTTCGAGCTCCTTCCAGCAGTCGATCGATCTCGGGGGCAGCACTAGTAGCATGATGGATTTGAGACTTTACGGCTCTCACTTCTGCCGCAGTCTTAGTGATGTAGTCGCGAAGATCGCGGATATCCGATGTCTCGTCAGTAGATTTCCGAGCCTGTCGGCGTTTACTGCGAGTGAGCTCGGTTTGCCTTTCGGCTAGTTCCTCTTGTTCGTTCCAATAGGCGACTTCTTCTTCTTCCGTCATTGGTTTTTCGAACGGGGAGCCTTCCCGAGCGGATCGGCTTCTGGTCCTTCTTGGATGTCTGTCGACATCCTCGTCGGTGTCGTTGGAGACATCGCTAGGATCCAGGTCAATGTGTTCGGCTTCGTTATCCTCCGAGTCCTTTGCAGGGGGCGGAAGATTTTCAGGGTTCCCCTTTTCGACGGGAGATTTCTCGCTAGGGTTTTGACCGGAAGGTCGTTCCCGCGCGAGTCCTGCTCTATCGAGTGGGGTGGCGAAGTCGAGCCTCTTCCCGCGGATTTTGGTGGTTCCGCGGGGACGGATAGCTTGGGTCCTTGCCGTTAAGGTTTCAACCTGTTTGGTCAAGGTATTCACGAGCTTATCCTGTTCTTCCGACCTTTTTTCATAGGTGGCGAACATCTTTTTAAACTCCTCGAGCGTCGCGGCGTTGGCTTGCGCGTTGGCCGCAGATACGTCCGCTACTGGAGTGTGGAGATCGGTGCCGCTGCCTCCGTTAAGGGGAGTTTGCATGTTATCCGCGTCGTTGGTTGACATGTCTGACTATGTGTGGCTTTTGCGGGTTAGATTGATCCGTAAATCCCCCTCCTTCTAGCGCCAAACTGTGGGAACCGAAATTCACACTGTCGATTTCCGTTTAAATAAGGAAACTAGGAAAACCTTAATTTCCCAGAGGACCCGGATATCTGTTAATTACCACACGTCAAGCAATCAGAACACGAGAATAACAACGATAAAAATAAGAAATCGAAAAGAGAGCAAAGTAGATCTTATTCCGAATCTGCGTATGAGCGTTACAACAAGGTATAGGCCTGGGCTCGAGAGCTGTCGGCGAGATTCCTAGTTCTAGCAACCCTAAGACGGCTAAACCTAATTGAGTCGCAGCTCGAAATAACAAAAACGGAAAATTGCCTAAATTGCTCTAAGTGCTAAGTTTGCTCTGAAAAAGTTCTCCCCTCTGCTCCTCGCCTAGGACTCCTTATATACTAGCTCCAAGGTCGGTTTACGCTTTTACTCTTCTGCCCTTAAGCCGTCATAGCATAAAAATGGAGATATTCCATTTTTCCCGATCTTCACAATTATCTTCAAAACTTCCGTATTTATCCGCGGAAACTTGACATTTATCCTTCCTCGTGGGCCAAGCGTGAACCATGCTGTGGTTCATGGGCTTTTGGTTAGGAAAAATCGTAGGATGGGCCTCGAGTCGTGTTTTAGGTCTTTTTGGGCCGTCTTCCGACTCGACACGTTTACTACGAGTTTTCCGCGGTTTCTAATCCGCGAAGTTTGATCGATGAATTAGAATAGCGGGAAACATGGACTGAGCTTGCTACGGTCTTTGGGAGATAGCATTCGAAGGTTTGACGATAATGCAAGGACTGGTGTCGTATCGATGTTCATAAAGGTTCAATCGCTACACAGCGACCGAACTTTGGCTCGAGCCCGGTCGCTATGTAGCGACCGAGCGAGACGAGTGCTCGGTCGCTACGTAGCGACCGAGCGGGACGATCGCTCGGTCGCTACGTAGCGACGGAGCTTGGCTGAGCTCGGTCGCTACGTAGCGACCGAGCAGGACGATCGCTCGGTCGCTACGTAGCGACCGAGCTTTGGCTCGAGCTCGGTCGCTACGTAGCGACCGAGCGCGGACGATCGCTCGGTCGCTACGTAGCGACCGAGCTTGGTTTATTCGGTTCGAATCCCAAAGGATACTTCTTCGTAAAAACCTCGTATAGGTTATTTTTACGAAAATTACATCTCTTCTTTTACTAACTCTTTTGGAAATACGATCTCCGAGGATTTTCGGGTGGTAATTCCGTCGTAACCGTTTTTGACCCCAACAATTCTCCACCACTTTATGTATCCAAATCAAGCTTCTCACCAAGTGATTCATCTTGGTTTGATTGGAACAACGAACAAGCTGTCCGATTTCCAAATTGGGAAAATGGAATCACCTGATTTGAAAGTGGGACAATTTCTTCATCCCAACTCCTATGAGATTTATTCAACTTCCTGGTGATTCTCCACCAATTTATGTACCCACATCAAGCTTCTCACCAAGTGATTCATCCTGGTTTGATTAGAACGGCGTAGAAGCTGTGCTATTCCCAAACTGGGAAACTGGAATCACTTGATTTGAGAGTGGGATAATTTCTTCATCCCAACTCCTATGAGATTTATTTAACTTCCTAGTGATTCTCCACCACTTTATGTACCCACATCAAGATTCTAACCAAGTGATTTATCCTGGTTTGATTAGAACGGTGAAGAAGCTGTGCTATTCCCAATTGGAAACTGGAATCACCTGATTTGAAAGTGGGATAACTTCTTCATCCCAATCCTATGAGATTTATTCAGCTTCCTGGTTATTCTCCACCACTTTATGTATCCAAATCAAGCTTCTTACAAAGTGATTCATCCTGGTTTGATTGGAACGACGAAGAAGCTGTGCTATTCCCAAACTGGGAAACTGGAATCACCTGATTTGAAAGTGGGATAACTTCTTTATCCCAACTCCTATGAGATTTATTCAACTTCCTGGTGATTCTCCACCACTTTATATATCCAAATCAAGCTTCTTACAAAGTGATTCATCCTGGTTTGATTGGAACGACGAAGAAGCTGTGCTATTCCCAAACTGGGAAACTGGAATCACCTGATTTGAAAGTGGGATAACTTCTTCATCCCAACTCCTATGAGATTTATTCAACTTCCTGGTTATTATCCACCACTTTATGTATCCAAATCAAGCTTGTTACAAAGTGATTTTTCCTGGTTTGATTGGAACGACGAAGAAGCTGTGCTATTCCCAAACTGGGAAACTGGAATCACTTGATTTGAGAGTGGGATAACTTCTTCATCCCAACTCTTCATCCCAACTCATATGAGATTTATTCAACTTCCTGGTGATTCTCCACCACCTTATGTATCCAAATCAAGCTTCTCACAAAGTGATTCATCCTGCTTTGATTGGAACGACGAAAAAGCTGTCTTATTCCCAAATTGGAAAACTGGAATCACCTGATTTGAAAGTGGGATAACTTCTTCATCCCAACTCCTATGAGATTTATTCAACTTCCTGGTGATTCTCCACCACTTTATGTATCCAAATCAAGCTTCTCACCAAGTGATTCATCTTGGTTTGATTGGAACGACGAACAAGCTGTCATATTCCCAAATTGGGAAACTGGAATCACCTGATTTGAAAGTGGGATAACTTCTTCATGCCAACTCCTATGAGATTTATTCAACTTCCTGGTGATTCTCCACCACTTTATGTATCCAAATCAAGCTTGTTACAAAGTGATTCATCCTGGTTTGATTGGAACGACGAAGAAGCTTTGCTATTCCCAAACTGGGAAACTGGAATCACTTGATTTGAGAGTGGGATAACTTCTTCATCCCAACTCATATGAGATTTATTCAACTTCCTCATGATTCTCCACCACCTTATGTATCCAAATCAAGCTTCTCAC
The DNA here is from genome assembly GCF_000309985.2 of Brassica rapa. Classification (NCBI taxonomy): domain Eukaryota; kingdom Viridiplantae; phylum Streptophyta; class Magnoliopsida; order Brassicales; family Brassicaceae; genus Brassica; species Brassica rapa. The sequence continues at coordinate 8,430 of NW_022610231.1, read as the reverse complement.
AATGTGATTCATCCTGGTTTGATTGGAACGACGAAAAAGCTGTGCTATTCTCAAACTGGGAAATTGGAATCACCTTATTTGAAAGTGGGATAACTTCATCTTACTAACTTCTATGAGATTTATTCAACTTCCTGGTGATTCTCCACCACTTTATGTATCCAAATCAAGCTTCTTACAAAGTGATTAATCCTGGTTTGATTGGAACGACAAAAAAGATGTCCTATTCTCAAACTGGGAAATTGGAATCACCTAATTTGAAAGTGGGATAACTTCTTCTTGCCAACTCCTATGAGATTTATTCAACCTCCAGGTGATTCTACACCACTTTATGTATCCAAATCAAGCTTCTTACAAAGTGATTCATCCTGGTTTGATTGGAACGACGAAGAAGCTGTGCTATTCCCAAACTGGGAAACTGGAATCACCTGATTTGAAAGTGGGATAACTTCTTCTTGCAAACTACTATGAGATTTATTAAACTTCCTGGTGATTCTCCACCACTTTATGTATCCAAATCAAGCTTCTTACAAAGTGATTAATCCTGGTTTGATTGGAACGACAAAAAAGCTGTCCTATTCCCAAACTGGGAAACTGGACTCACCTGATTTGAAAGTGGGATAATTTCTTCATCCCAACTCCTATGAGATTTATTCAACTTCCTGGTGATTCTCCACCACTTTATGTATCCAATTCAAGCTTCTCACAAAGTGATTCATCCTGGTTTGATTGGAGCGACGAAAAAGCTGTCCTATTCCCAAACTGGGAAACTAGAATCATCTGATTTAAAAGTGGGATAACTTCTTCATCCCAGCTCCTATGAGATTTATTCAACTTCCTGGTGATTCTCCACCACTTTATGTAACCAAATCAAGCTTCTCACCAAGTGATTCATCCTGGTTTGATTGGAACAATGAACAAGCTATCCTATTCCCAAACTGGGAAACTGGAATCACCTGATTTGAAAGTGGGATAACTTCTTCATCCCAATCCTATGAGATTTATTCAACTTCCCGGTTATTCTCCACCACTTTATGTATCCAAATAAAGCTTGTTACAAAGTGATTAATCCTGGTTTGATTGGAACGACGAAGAAGCTGTCCTATTCCCAAACTGGGAAACTGGAATCACTTGATTTGAGAGTGGGATAACTTCTTCATCCCAACTCATATGAGATTTATTCAACTTCCTGGTGATTCTCCACCACCTTATGTATCCAAATCAAGCTTCTCACAAAGTGATTCATCCTGGTTTGATTGGAACGACGAAAAAGCTGTCCTATTCCCAAATTGGGAAACTGGAATCACCTGATTTGAAAGTGGAATAACTTCTTCATCCCAACTCCTATTAGATTTATTCAACTTCCTGGTGATTCTACACCAATTTATGTACCCACATCAAGCTTCTCACCAAGTGATTCATCCTGGTTTGATTAGAACGGCGAAGAAGCTGTGCTATTCCCAAACTGGAAAACTGGAATCACTTGATTTGAGAGTGGGATAATTTCTTCATCCCAACTCCTATGAGATTTATTTCACTTCCTAGTGATTCTCCACCACTTTATGTACCCACATCAAGCTTCTAACCAAGTGATTTATCCTGGTTTGATTAGAACGGTGAAGAAGCTGTTCTATTCCCAAACTGGGAAACTGGAATCACCTGATTTGAAAGTGGGATAACTTCTTCTTGCTAACTCCTATGAGATTTATTAAACTTCCTGGTGATTCTACACCACTTTATGTATCAAAATCAAGCTTCTTACAAAGTGATTAATCCTGGTTTGATTGGAACGACAAAAAAGCTGTCCTATTCCCAAACTGGGAAACTGGACTCACCTGATTTGAAAGTGGGATAATTTCTTCATCCCAACTCCTATGAGATTTATTCAACTTCCTGGTGATTCTCCACCTCATTATGTATCCAATTCAAGCTTCTCACAAAGTGATTCATCCTGGTTTGATTGGAACGACGAAAAAGCTGTCCTATTCCCAAACTGGGAAACTGGAATCACCTGATTTGAAAGTGGGATAACTTCTTCATCCCAACTCCTATGAGATTTATTCAACTTCCTGGTGATTCTCCACCACTTTATGTATCCAAATCAAGCTTCTCACCAAGTGATTCATCCTGGTTTGATTGGAACGACGAACAAGCTGTCCTATTCCCAAACTGGGAAACTGGAATCACCTGATTTGAAAGTGGGATAACTTCTTCATCCCAAAAATATGAGATTTATTCAACTTCCCGGTTATTCTCCACCACTTTATGTATCCAAATAAAGCTTGTTACAAAGTGATTAATCCTGGTTTGATTGGAACGACGAAGAAGCTGTGCTATTCCCAAACTGGGAAACTGGAATCACTTGATTTGAGAGTGGGATAACTTCTTCATCCCAACTCATATGAGATTTATTCAACTTCCTGGTGATTCTCCACCACCTTATGTATCCAAATCAAGCTTCTCACAAAGTGATTCATCCTGGTTTGATTGGAACGACGAAGAAGCTGTGCTATTCCCAAACTGGGAAACTGGAATCACTTGATTTGAGAGTGGGATAACTTCTTCATCCCAACTCATATGAGATTTATTCAACTTCCTGGTGATTCTCCACCACCTTATGTATCCAAATCAAGCTTCTCACAAAGTGATTCATCTTGCTTTGATTGGAACGACGAAAAAGCTGTCCTATTCCCAAATTGGGAAACTGGAATCACCTGATTTGAAAGTGGGATAACTTCTTCATCCCAATCCTATGAGATTTATTCAACTTCCTGGTGATTCTCCACCACTTTATGTATCCAAATCAAGCTTCTTACAAAGTGATTCATCCTGGTTTGATTGGAACGACGAAGAAGCTGTGCTATTCCCAAACTGGGAAACTGGAATCACCTGATTTGAAAGTGGGATAACTTCTTCATCCCAACTCCTATGAGATTTATTCAACTTCCTGGTGATTCTCCACCACCTTATATATCCAAATCAAGCTTCTCACAATGTGATTCATCCTGGTTTGATTGGAACGACGAAAAAGCTGTCCTATTCCCAAACTGGGAAACTGGAATCACCTGATTTGAAAGTGGGATAACTTCTTCTTGCCAACTCCTATGAGATTTATTCAACTTCCTGGTGATTCTCCACCACTTTATGTATCCAAATCAAGCTTCTTACAATGTGATTCATCCTGGTTTGATTGGAACGACGAACAAGTTGTGCTATTCCCAAACTGGGAAACTGGAATCACGTTATTTGAAAGTGGTATAACTTCTTCACCCCAACTCCTATGAGATTTATTCAACTTCCTGGTGATTCTCCACCACTTTATGTATCCAAATCAAGCTTCTTACAAAGTGATTAATCATGGTTTGATTGGAACGACGAAGAAGCTGTCCTATTCTCAAACTGGGAAATTGGAATCACCTGATTTGAAAGTGGGATAACTTCTTCTTGCCAACTCCTATGAGATTTATTCAACCTCCTGGTGATTCTACACCACTTTATGTATCCAAATCAAGCTGCTTACAAAGTGATTCATCCTGGTTTGATTGGAACGACGAAGAAGCTGTGCTATTCCCAAACTGGGAAACTGGAATCACCTGATTTGAAAGTGGGATAACTTCTTCATCCCAACTCCTATGAGATTTATTCAACTTCCTGGTGATTCTCCACCACTTTATATATCCAAATCAAGCTTCTTACAAAGTGATTCATCCTGGTTTGATTGGAACGACAAAAAAGCTGTCCTATTCCCAAACTGGGAAACTGGAATCACCTGATTTGAAAGTGGGATAATTTCTTCATCCCAACTCCTATGAGATTTATTCAACTTCCTGGTGATTCTCCACCACTTTATGTATCCAAATCAAGCTTCTCACAAAGTGATTCATCCTGGTTTGATTGGAACGACGAAAAAGCTGTCCTATTCCCAAACTGGGAAACTAGAATCACCTGATTTGAAAGTGGGATAACTTCTTCATCCCAACTCCTATGAGATTTATTCAACTTCCTGGTGATTCTCCACCACTTTATGTATCCAAATCAAGCTTCTCACCAAGTGATTCATCCTGGTTTGATTGGAACGACGAAGAAGCTGTCCTATTCCCAAACTGGGAAACTGGATCACCTGATTTGAAAGTGGGATAACTTCTTCATCCCAACTCCTATGAGATTTATTCAACTTCCCGTGATTCTCCACCACTTTATGTATCCAAATCAAGCTTCTTACAAAGTGATTAATCCTGGTTTGATTGGAACGACGAAGAAGCTGTGCTATTCCCAAACTGGGAAACTGGAATCACTTGATTTGAGAGTGGGATAACTTCTTCATCCCAACTCATATGAGATTTATTCAACTTCCTGGTGATTCTCCACCACCTTATGTATCCAAATCAAGCTTCTCACAAAGTGATTAATCCTGGTTTGATTGGAACGACAAAAAAAGCTGTCCTATTCCCAAATTGGGAAACTGGAATCACCTGATTTGAAAGTGGGATAACTTCTTCATCCCCACTCCTATGAGATTTATTCAACTTCCTGGTGATTCTCCACCACTTTATGTATCCAAATCAAACTTCTCACCAAGTGATTCATCTTGGTTTGATTGGAACAACGAACAAGCTGTCCTATTCCCAAATTGGGAAACTGGAATCACCTGATTTGAAAGTGGGATAATTTCTTCACCCCAACTCCTATGAGATTTATTCAACTTCCTGGTGATTCTCCACCACTTTATGTACCCACATCAAGCTTCTCACCAAGTGATTCATCCTGGTTTGATTAGAACGACGAAGAAGCTGTGCTATTCCCAAACTTGGAAACTGGAATCACTTGATTTGAGAGTGGGATAACTTCTTCATGCCAATCCTATGAGATTTATTCAACTTCCTGGTGATTCTCCACCACTTTATGTATCCAAATCAAGCTTCTTACAAAGTGATTCATCCTGGTTTGATTGGAACGACGAAGAAGCTGGCTATTCCCAAACTGGGAAACTGGAATCACCTGATTTGAAAGTGGGATAACTTCTTCATCCCAATCCTATGAGATTTATTCAACTTCCTGGTTATTCTCCACCACTTTATGTATCCAAATCAAGCTTCTTACGAAGTGATTCATCCTGGTTTGATTGGAACGACGAAGAAGCTGTGCTATTCCCAAACTGGGAAACTGGAATCACCTGATTTGAAAGTGGGATAACTTCTTTATCCCAACTCCTATGAGATTTATTCAACTTCCTGGCAATTCTCCACCACTTTATGTATCCAAATCAAGCTTCTCACAAAGTGATTCATCCTGGTTTGATTGGAACGACAAAGAAATTGTGCTATTCCCAAACTGGGAAACTGGAATCACCTGATTTGAAAGTGGGATAACTTCTTCTTACCAACTCCTATGAGATTTATTCAACTTCCTGGTTATTCTCCACCACTTTATGTATCCAAATCAAGCTTGTTACAAAGTGATTAATCCTGGTTTGATTGGAACGACGAAGAAGTTGTGCTATTCCCAAACTGGGAAACTGGAATCACTTGATTTGAGAGTGGGATAACTTCTTCATCCCAACTCTTATGAGATTTATTAAACTTCCTGGTGATCCTCCACCACTTTATGTATCTAAATCAAGCTTCTCACCAAGTGATTCATCTTGGTTTGATTGGAACGACGAACAAGCTGTCCTATTCCCAAATTGGGAAACTGGAATCACCTGATTTGAAAGTGGGATAACTTCTTCATGCCAACTCCTATGAGATTTATTCAACTTCCTGGTGATTCTCCACCACTTTATGTATCCAAATCAAGCTTCTTACAAAGTGATTCATCCTGGTTTGATTGGAACGACGAAGAAGCTGTGCTATTCCCAAACTGGGAAACTGGAATCACCTGATTTGAAAGTGGGATAACTTCTTCATCCCAACTCCTATGAGATTTATTCAACTTCCTAGTTACTCTCCACCACCTTATGTATCCAAATCAAGCTTCTCACATAGTGATTCATGCTGGTTTGATTGGAACGACGAAAAAGTTGTGCTATTCTCAAACTAGGAAACTGGAATCACCTGATTTGCAAGTGGGATAACTTCTTCTTGCCAACTCCTATGAGATTTATTCATCTTCCTGGTGATTCTACACCACTTTATGTATCCAAATCAAGCTTCTTACAAAGTGATTCATCCTGGTTTGATTGGAACGACGAAGAAGCTGTGCTATTCCCAAACTGAGAAACTGGAATCACCTGATTTGAAAGTGGGATAACTTCTTCATGCCAACTCCTATGAGATTTATTCAACTTCCTGGTGATTCTCCACCACTTTATGTATCCAAATCAAGCTTCTCACCAAGTGATTCATCCTGGTTTGATTGGAACAACGAACAAGCTGTCCTATTCCCAAATTGGGAAACTGGAATCACCTGATTTGAAAGTGGGATAAATTCTTCATCCCAACTCCTATGAGATTTATTCAACTTCCTGGTGATTCTCCACCACTTTATGTACCCAGATCAAGCTTCTCACCAAGTGATTCATCCTGGTTTGATTAGAACGGCGAAGAAGCTGTGCTATTCCCAAACTGGGAAACTGGAATCACTTGATTTGAGAGTGGGATAACTTCTTCATCCCAATCCTATGAGATTTATTCAACTTCCTGGTGATTCTCCACCACTTTATGTATCCAAATCAAGCTTCTTACAAAGTGATTCATCCTGGTTTGATTAGAACTGCGAAGAAGCTGTGCTATTCCCAAACTGGGAAACTGGAATCACCTGATTTGAAAGTGGGATAACTTCTTCATCCCAATCCTATGAGATTTATTCAACTTCCTGGTTATTCTCCACCACTTTATGTATCCAAATCAAGCTTTTTACAAAGTGATTCATCCTGGTTTGATTGGAACGACGAAGAAGTTGTGCTATTCCCAAACTGGGAAACTGGAATCACCTGATTTGAAAGTGGGATAACTTCTTCATCCCAACTCCTATGAGATTTATTCAACTTCCTGGTGATTCTCCACCACTTTATGTATCCAAATCAAGCTTCTTACAAAGTGATTCATCCTGGTTTGATTGGAACGACGAAGAAGATGTGCTATTCCCAAACTGGGAAACTGGAATCACCTGATTTGAAAATGGGATAACTTCTTCATGCCAACTCCTATGAGATTTATTCAACTTCCTGGTGATTCTCCACCACTTTATGTATCCAAATCAAGCTTGTTACAAAGTGATTCATCCTGGTTTGATTGGAACAACGAAGAAGCTGTGCTATTCCCAAACTGGGAAACTGGAATCACTTGATTTGAGAGTGGGATAACTTCTTCATCCCAACTCATATGAGATTTATTCAACTTCCTAGTTACTCTCCACCACCTTATGTATCCAAATCAAGCTTCTCACAAAGTGATTCATGCTGGTTTGATTGGAACGACGAAAAAGTTGTGCTATTCTCAAACTAGGAAACTGGAATCACCTGATTTGCAAGTGGGATAACTTCTTCTTGCCAACTCCTATGAGATTATTCAACTTCCTGATTCTCCACCACTTTATGTATCCAAATCAAGCTTCTTACAAAGATTCATCCTGGTTTGATTGGAACGACGAAGAAGCTTCTATTCCCAAACTGAGAAACTAGAATCACCTGATTTGAAAGTGGGATAACTTCTTCTTGCTAACTCCTATGAGATTTATTCAACTTCCTGGTGATTCTCCACCACTTTATGTAACCAAATCAAGCTTCTCACCAAGTGATTCATCCTGGTTTGATTGGAACAACGAACAAGCTGTCCTATTCCCAAATTGGGAAACTGGAATCACCTTAATTTGAAAGTGGGATAATTTCTTCATCCCAACTCCTATGAGATTTATTCAACTTCCTGGAGATTCTCCACCAATTTATGTACCCACATCAAGCTTCTCACCAAGTGATTAATCCTGGTTTGATTAGAACGGCGAAGAAGCTGTGCTATTCCCAAACTGGGAAACTGGAATCACTTGATTTGAGAGTGGGATAATTTCTTCATCCCAACTCCTATGAGATTTATTCAACTTCCTGGTGATTCTCCACCACTTTATGTAACCACATGAAGCTTCTCACCAAGTGATTCATCCTGGTTTGATTAGAACTGCGAAGAAGCTGTGCTATTCCCAAACTGGGAAACTGGAATCACCTGATTTGAAAGTGGGATAACTTCTTCATCCCAATCCTATGAGATTTATTCAACTTCCTGGTTATTCTCCACCACTTTATGTATCCAAATCAAGCTTTTTACAAAGTGATTCATCCTGGTTTGATTTTTGGAACGACGAAGAATTGTGCTATTCCCAAACTGGTGGAGAAACTGAATCACCTGATTTTGAAAGTGGGATAACTTCTTCCATCCCAACTCCTATGAGATCTTTTATTCATCACTTCCTGGTGATTCTCCACCACTTTATATCCAAATC